>NC_142935.1:18710921-18755921 GCF_046866305.1 Octopus bimaculoides
GTATTTTTCTTGTTTTCCTGATTACCTCATTTAGAGTCCAGTTAAGAATACTGTACTTATAACATATAACTGGGACGGCCAGAGTGTTAATACCTATCATCTTGTTTTTTTTTTCTTTCATTGAACTCTGTTTTCAGTATTAATCTTACTCGTCTATAGTATTCTTTTCTTACCTTCTATGTCATTTGTGTATAATATCTAGTTCATTGATTCCTAAGTATTTGTATGTTTGGATTTAGTCCAATTCTCTGATTTTATTTGTTTTATCTAGTGTGATGTTGTTACTCTTAACTAGTTTTCCGCTTTTCAAGGTTGCTTTGGCACATTTTTCTGAAGTAATATATGCGAGTAAGATTGAAATATATTCTTCACGTGTCTATTTATGCATTTTTAAATTTTATTTGCGTGACATGAAAAATAATGTCCGGCCCTTTATCTTGATGGTCATCATTTTTGTAGGGTACCGGTCCGTTCATTTCTGGTGTTAAATAGTTTTGCACGTGTACTTTTTGTGTAACAAATTTAAAGCATGATGTTCCCTTTTGTTATCCTTGGATTGAATAATACATGTATTATTTAATTTAGTTTTCATATTTTGTGTGTGTTGGTTCGGGACGGAGATGGGCAGATGCTGATTGGATCATAATGTGGTGAGCATGTTTACACGTGTTGTGTGAGAGATGTAGACGATACACAGTTAAAATACACCATTTCATTTGGAAAATATGAATAAATTTTAATGAGTATTACTTATTCGGATATAGTTCAACACTTTTAATTAATATTACTTACTCGGGTATAATCCAACACTACGTCAGGGTGACAAGCGTGTTTACATGTTTTGTGCGAATGACAGAAACGATACACAGTTAAAATACACCATTTCATTCGGAAAATAGAAATAAATTTTAATGAGTATTACTTACTCGGATATAGTCCGACACTTTGTCAATTACTTCAGGTTACATTTGTTGTCTTTATTCCTGATATTTTTGGATAGATTTCAGAGCAGTGTTTTTTTATCGCTTTCACATGTTAAATACCCCCAGTGTTCTTTATTATTATTATTGTTATTGTTACTAAGGCGGCGAACTGGCATAATTGTCAGCACGCTGGACGAAATGCGTAGCGATATTTCGCCCATCACTACGTTCTGAGTTCAAATTACCCTGAAGTCGACATTAACTTTCATCCTTTCGGGGTTGTTAAATTAAATACCAGCTATGTACTGGGGTCGATATAATCAACAATCCCCTCCCCAAAATTTCAGGCCGTTTGTCTATAGTAGAAAGGATTATAATTATTATTATTACTAGGGCGGTGAGGTAGCAGAATAATTTACACGCTGGATAAAATGCTCAGCGGTCTTTTGACCGTCATTACTTTCTGGGTTCAAACTGCGCTGAGGCTGACTTTGCCTTTCATCCTTTTGGGTTCGAGGAATAAAGTACTAGTGATACACTGTGTTCAATGTAATCAACTAGTTCTGTTCCACCACACACCGGCTTTGTGCCTTCATTAGAAATGATTATCATTATTGCTCCTGTTCATTAAGCATTCTAAATTCAAATCCCACCCAGACCAATTTAGAAACCTGCATTTTTTATTAGGTCATTGAAATGGATTTCAGGGTCGTTAGAGCTCTGAGCAACTTATGTATTTAGATATGTCCCCATTACATGTTGTCTCATAATTCATTTAAGACCAGATTTAACTTTCATCCATCCGGAACCCAAATGATGTCAATGCAATGAAACTGAAAATATATTTAACTTGCATAATATCATATCTTATTTCTAAAATGGGTAGCATTATATTCGTAACAAAGGCAGGAAATCTAACTGAGATTATACAATGTTGGATTAAATAATTTTCTGTATTTAATTCTATTATATTATGAAAAGTACTTGATGCACATTTGTGCAATGCAGACATGTGGTATCTAACATGTACATACGTGTGTATACATATGCACATGTATTTTCCTGTACAATTCAACACTGCATTTTTTTCGGTTACATTTGTGAGGTAATGTATTGCAGTTTCTCTGCTCAGCTAACAGATCATTTACTTTTATTACATTATTCTCCTTCAGTAACCACCGACATTGCTCTACAATTACACCATTGTCACCATGCATACCGTTCTCTATACATTATTATGTTATCTTTCCAGATTGTTCGCCTCTCTTTTCAGTGAACGTTTCAAATTCTTGCATCATATCTCTCTTTATCAGCAACTTTATATGTTCTCTCTCTCCATCTCTCTCTGTCTTTCTATCTTTCCCTATATATATATATATATATATATATATATATATATATATATATATATATATATATATATATATATATATATATATATATATATATATATATATAATGTATAAATATATATATATTTGTATATATACACACATATATATATATGTATATATACATGCATACATATATATATATATATATATATATATATACACGTATACATACGTTCAAAATATACACAAACTCATGTATAAGTACATGCACCCATACACCCTACATGCGTTTTGAATTTCTTTTACATGTTACCATTACTTCTATCATTTGCCTTTTATTTACTTTCATTCTCTTTCATAGTTTCTCGTCATTTTATTTCCTTCAGTACCCTCCTACGTTACACCTCTTCCGAAAATACATGCTAACCTTATACAATATTCAAGAGAGGAGAGTTGTACAAAGGACAGAGAGAGAAAAAAAAAGAGAAAGATCAACAAAAATGAAATCCGAAATTTTGAATATGGCATGAAGAAAACATTAAAAATTATCAAAAATTTTATTTAGGTATCTTTCTTTTTTTTCTTCATCAATAAGGATAAACTATATCGTACGACTGTCGATCAACATAGATCGATACTTTCTCAATATTTCTTCTGTAATAAACTATAGGGGAAATAAACTAAAATACAAAACACATAAATTTGCAATATGACTGTCGGAAGTGTATCAAAGTACTGAAAGAAAACCGAAAGGCTTTGTAAGCAGCAGACGATTCTTGTAAACATTATCAGGAGCGTATGTTAGAGAAAGTATGTATGAAACTCTTCTGCTTTCTTGCTTTCTTGCTTCCTCAGCTCTCAAATATTTCACTTGAATCACCTACAGATGCATTTTTTTTGTAAACTTGTGAGATATTTATTTATTATTTCTGCTAATGTTTCCATGTTATTCATCGCTTTACACATCACTTTGCACATCAAGAAGCTATTTGATGTCTTAGAAATAACTTAATGCCGTAGCACAGGAGCCGCAATTGATTATCTTTATACAGTAAATGTATAAATAAATAAAACTTGAACATTTTCGTGTGTACAGGTTTGCTACAGTGCTCAAGATATTCAATGTCACTTATATACATATAATGTTATCTAGTGAGTGCTTAGACTTTATAGATTTGCTAGGATATGGCTGTATGTCCTTCTTTCTCTGTCTCATCTCTCCCCCTCTGTTTATGTATCTATGAATCTATATCGCTATATATGAATTTATCATATCCAGCTATATTTATATTTAAAATTGACTACAGTATATATGCCCAGCTTTATAGTAACCTAGCTATACCGATCTATATATGCGTATCTATTTCTGTTTGTCTGTCTCGTTGCCTGCTTCTCTGTATGCCTCTATCTTTCTATCTATATGTGAGTGTAAATGTATATCATAGCCATGCATACACACATACACACACACACACACACACACACACACAAATATATATATAGCTGAAATTTACAGAAAAACAAAAGACGAAGATAGGTGTAGAAACAATATGCAGGAAAGCGAGAAAGTCTTCTACATTTCGAGCCAACGCTCTTCAATAGAAAGGAACACGAGATAAATTTTTAAAACTTGCGAATTTAGCGATTGATTTTGTTTATATGTATATATACATACATACATACATACATATATATATATATATATATATATATATATATATATACAAAAACGACAAAACTATACGAATATGTTACCCATCTTATGGTAAAGGGGGATGGGATATATTAATAACTTAAATAACTTAACTAATAACAACATTTATTTGAAGCAACTACTTCTTTTTTACAAAACAGAATACGAAAATGATGTTCAAAATCTGGGCTTGTGATCTGGCAAGAATACTCATTTTCATGTATATTTTGATGTTTTGTAGTTCTATGCTTCTTGAACCCTGCGGTATAGCGACATGGTTGTTAGAATGGCAGCTTCGAAGGTATATATTAGCCATGGAAAACACAAGAGCTGTTAAATTCACTTAAACATTTATTAACTAATGTCTCCAATGGTCATTTTGTGCTTTCCATGGTGTAAATCCTATTGTTTAAACACATTGTCTCACATCAAATACCTTCCCAGACAAGTACATCTCTGAAACACACTATTACTGTCTAATAAGAAATGAAATTTGAAATAAAAATGTTTGTAACAAGATCACTAAAGCTATCCTGGAAAATACACAGGGCTTACCATTTATAGTTTGTAAATTTCTTCGTTCTTCTACTCTCTTTCACTTCCCCACTGTGCTGCTCTCTCTCTCCCTCTCTCTCTCTCTCTCTCTCTCTCTCTCCCTCTCTCTCTCTTTCATATATATATATATATATATATATATATATATATATATATATATATATATATATATAATAATAATAAAGGAGTTACAACGCAAAAACGTATATATTCAAATGAACATATTTATCTTCTTCAATATGTATTTCAGTATAAAGAATTCATTAAGAGATTTAATAAATCAAAATTTCTTTACACACACATATATAGAGAGAGATAGATAGATACACACACACACACACACACACACGTTTCTGACATTCTTACCTTATTACTCTCTCCAAAAGACGTACCACTGTAATATTGTGTTTCCACTCCATCCTCTCTCCTTAAAATTGCCAAATGCAGCACTGAACAACACGTTCTAGAAATATCTACATACGTCCAGTGAGACTCTCTATGACAGACTGTCTCCTATGCAAACATAAATTACAAAAATACGCAATGGCCTAATGGATCAATTTCCTGAGTCGTGAATATTTTGGTTCTTGGTTCCGGATTTTACTTCATATTTTCGTCCGATGACCTTTAGTGGAGCTAATCTAAGTTTCTATAACTTATTTAGAAATTAGTTTCAAGTTTAAAATATTTAGAATTATTTTTATGGTATTAGAATTATTTTTATCAAACTGTCTCCTTTAGTTGTTTTCACAACCTGCATAACTCTTAAGTAAAATTTTAAGATCATTTAATCTTATTGCAATAATTACCTCATATAAGGATAACCAATATACGTGTTACTTTTATTTGAGTTCATTATTGTCGAATTAGACAGCGTATCAATAATTATTATGATATCTTCATAATTTTTAATTCTGTACTTATCTCGTGATTCCGTTGTTTTATCCTGTCTGGTTTTGCCTTCCTAATTTTTAAATATTTCACTGTAAAAACAATACACCAGCATATCGACTTTGTTACTCATTTACAAAATTACTTTTCACCAAGAAAGATATTAATATATCTGTCAATGTAACACTATGTTATTGATTTTCTTTATAGTTGAATTTGGGAAAATATACGTGATGATATTGGACTTTACATGCATACACTCCTCACTTTTGTTTCTTTTATCGAAATTATCTTAATGTTTTTCCGTCTTTTACAATGCACCGATATACAATGATAAGCACGTCATAGTAAAATGTTAGTATGATATAATAACTGAAGGGAAAATCTCTCTCACGTACTGAAGCACTACTCGAAACAACTGCAATGGCGCCTCCATGTTCAAAGCTATAGACATACAATTCTTTTGAACTAGTGGCCTTTGAAACTGTTTAGAAACATATTACAATATTCGCGATAAATCTCCTCTCCCAACATCTACCACCTACAATCGATTATTCTCTATCAATATATCTATTTCTCAAAATTTCATGTTCGGGTCTGTTCTAATTTTGCATTTCTTCTTCGGCGATTTTATTGAAGCCTGCTCTCATATTTTTCATGTGACTCTTTCTCGCACTTTCTCTCTATAATCTATTACGTATACCTAAGCACTTGACCAATAACATTTTCTTGCTAGTCTTTTATTTAACCATTCTTTGTTCTTTTCTCACTTTATTATCAGAAACATTTTTAATCACTGGAGCTTCTATGATCTCTTTATTTAACACTCTGAAAACTTACTTAACGTACATTACCTATCAGTTTAAATGTTCATTAATTTTCACTTAATAACCTCATATTCATTGATGGATGGTTATAACGAATACTGCATTTATAGGCGATATTCGGATGAACGTGTATTATTTATCAAATTACGTCTGTTTTGCTACATGATATATCAGAAACAATATGTCATCCAACTGTTTAAGAAACGTTCACTGAGCACCATATACTACAACAGGTTGTTTCTTCACTCTGTCCCTGCGAAATCGACTTTGCTTCCATTAAATAGTTCTCTACGACTCCTCTACAAGCCCATCTACTCCTCTTGGTATTAATTTTCTCTCATACAAGCTAATCCTGGTATCAGACGTATTGCTCAATCATTCGCTGCTTTCTCAGTCATTTCTGCATGATAATACTGATCTGTGCTAAGCTCTGCAATGCTATGATTTCTGAAACCTGCCAATAAGGAAGATGGAGTATCAATTGTGATGAGCTCATACCACTGTATAGGTCAGAGTAAGTCATTACAAATTCCGCTCTACTGAGGCCTAAGTAAAAAAAAAAAAAATTACTAAAGCCAATGTATTAAAATACGCGTCATTCATTGCTCAAAGTAGTAACGGCGTTAGCCACAATCACTTCTTTCAAAAACTCTGATTGATGAGGTGATAACGAGACCCAGTCTTTCACCGGATAGTTATTTCCTCTATTTCACTACCTGTGATCATACGTGTACTGCGAACCTCATTGATTTTCATGTACTTAACAGAAATGGCTAACTATGAGTTAGTTGGCAATTATTAAAAAAAGGAATTATTGTATTCTCATAACTATCTAAGATTGTTGATAACAACAATTATATTTTATGAGCTTTTTCTCCTCCGCTATGAAACACTGTTACATTCAACTACTCACAGCTTCCTGGAATATTAACTCTGTTCATTGGCTAATTTACTAATCGACTTATAAATACTGTTAGGCAAGGCTCATTGCAAGGTTGTAAAAGGTTACAGAAATCAATCACTCTGCACTTTTACTTCTGCAAATTCCTCAAAGTACTGACGAAAACTCTTTTGTACACTACATGCTGGCGACTATATCCTGACATGTTTCTTATATTGGATGATATTGACTTGTTTACTGCTTCGTTTATAGACTGATAAACAAGCTGTAGAGACAAGCAGACGATAATCTTATGAAGCGTAGACAATTAATATTATTTAATATATTCGATATCGACACTGTCTCATATTGATTCCCTTTTCTTAGTTTTTATTTTTCTATGATTTGATACTGTTTTATTGTTATACGCCAAAGTACAACATCCACAACATGCAAAATTTCCATCCCATTTATATGTTATTTACTCGCCAATCAATGACACTGTCCTTCAAAGACCCTTCACAGAGTGGTTAGTTTGAATCTATTTTTGCTTGTTGACTGATAATCTTTTATCACATCTTCCATATCATATCGATGAGAAATATCAGTTTTCCCAAGGAGATACTATTTTTTTGAACAGAATAAACATGTAATCAGTTAAAAATCTGGGAATACTTTGCATATTGGTTCAGTGTGTACTGCGCAGATGTAAATTTTAAGATTGGTACCGTCTTCAAAACTGTTTTATTGAGACGCAATAATATGTAACTATCTGTTGCTATATATACATAGGTCTATATAGTTTCAAAGTACAACACTACATTGTTATATCATTATCCAACTACCTAAGTCTATATTCGTTTGATAATATGCACGTTTAGACTGGAATAATATTAAGTAGGCCAATATCCCTGTAATGGTCTATATCTCAGCAGAGATATTGTGCTATACTTATATATAGTAGTATAGTGCAACTTGGTCTAAACCAGTTTTGTATATACTCTTTTGGCTTATACAGCGATTTTTGTTGAGATATTGAAATATTTTCAATACATATATATATACTGGACAAAATATGTTTTTTTCATATATATGCTTCATATATATATACAATCTAGTTTATATTCCAATCCAAAGAACGCCTAGAGGTTCACCTTTGATATGCATTTTAGTTCAAATTCTCATAAAACAACGTCTCTTCAGAACTGTTAAATAACGAAACGCTCATAAAATGCCTAAAAATAGCTATCATATCTGCTACAGTTCTAATTATGAATAGGTGTTTGTTTCATATTCCTAAAAACTCAGGGCTGGTCAACTAGTTAATTTTCTGGTGGTAATGTACTAAGAGAATGCTCAATACTGAATTATATAGGCTAAAACAAAAATAACGTACCAGGTATATCATAATGGTAGAATGAAGCATTTCATTCTTATCTGCGTTAGCTGTAGAATTTTGGTTTTACATTGTGTGGTTTACGCCTTAAATAGAATGTTTGTGGTGACTGATAACTAGACTGAAGGGAAGTACAAATGTTTAAATGCCGTCTAATATATTTCTCTAATTAGTATCTCAGTATCAAGAATTATGTTAATATGTTAGTACATTCACATAGTCAGTGCCTGTGTATGTATGTGTGTGTGTGTGTGTGTGCGAGCGCGCGTGCGTGTGTGTGTATGTGCGTCTGTGTGTATGTGTGCTACACACACAGACACTCACACACAAACAGACACACACTTATGATTAGCCAAAAGTCACTCGATAGTAAATAATAATTCTATGATTATATATATATATATATATATATATATATATACATACATACATACTGGTGTATATGTGCATACATGTATATATCAATACATATATATGTATACATGTACATTTATATATATATATACACATACACGTACATATATATACATATGCATGTAGATATGTATATATATATATATATATATATAATACATATACATAGCTATATATATATATATATATATATATATATACAAATACATATATATATGCATACACCTATTATATATATATATATATATATATATATATATATATATATATATATATATATATATATATATTTATATATATGTGTATAGATATGTGTACGTATGTACGTATGGAACTACACGTACAAATATGTTCGAGCTGAGTGAATACTATAAAAATCTGAAGTGATCAAGAAACAGTTAACGAATTTATTTATCTCTTGTGTGACTGAGAATAGAGAAGATTCCATTTTTACATAATCTACTTTCCGAATTGGAAATAACACAACAATCATGAGGTGTCTTCAAAATGTTATCTCTGAATAGCTTGCCAAAAACTTTTAAATCAAATGAACTTAGTCTTCTTTACTTATTCCATCAAGAAATTTTCCGATAATATAAATATAGTGAATCACATCAATTGTAATACTTTGGCAGTATTTCAACGAATGTAAATCTAGGAAATTGCCCTCCAATACTTGTCTCTTGCCTACTAATTTTAAATGTATCAAATATATATTTCCACATTTCTGTCACACTGTCTTTCTATATTGATCTGTCAGTATATATAGAGAAATATTTGCATGTGTGTGTGTGTGTTTGTGTGTGTGTGTGTGTGTGTGTGTGCACGTGTATGTGTACGTGTCCGTGTGCGTGCATATGTATCTGGTTCAAAAATTAAAAAAAGATACGAGGACGAGATGAAAGATGAGGGCGTACTGCATTGGCGCTCAAGAAATCTAGCAGAAGTTCGTAATGTTTGGGATGCAGGCTCGTCTACGAAAGAGCAGATGAGGATTTATAAATGTGCGGGTTGCGAGTATGTGTGTGTGTGTGTGTGTGTGTGTGTGTGTGTGTGGTGTGCGTGTGTGCTTGTGCGTGTGTGTAAGAAGATATAGAGAAGCAAGGAAAGCTTCTAATGAAGACAGTTTTACTAAACTTCATATCTCAGGAGAAAGCAGTCAAAGATATGTGTATTTATCCATAGATTTCATTATGTTAAGCTGGTCGGCATTCAGGTAAGGAGCAGCAGCAGCAGCCGCCTAACTGTTGCCCCAAGTAACTCTTTAATTATATATATCGTTGTTATTATGCAAAAGTATCGTGGGCCAAAACGTTGCTTTTCAGAAAACGAAAAAACATTTTCACCATTCCATTCCTTTTTTACATTAGCAACAGCCTCAACTTAACAATAATGCTTTGTTGGGTGCATGAAATCATAACTCTAAGCATTTATAATATTTTCAGTTAGAAATATTTTTTGCGAAATTTTCGTATCTGGGACTTACCACACTTTTGAAAAATGCTAAACCATTGTACTGTACTTTGGTAATTTTTCTCTGAAGCAGCTGGAGATATGATAGTTTGACCAAAGGAATCGGCTATTGCAAGCAAAATTTAATATAAAAAAAAAAAAGAAAACGCATTTGGAAAAATTTGGACATACGACAGTTTAACATAATAGCAGCGATAGGTGTATACAATTATACACCTACATATCTATACAGGTTCAGCTAAAACCGTTTTTTGTAATTTGTTCGCGTTCTGCAAGTTTTTCTTTGCTTTTATCATTTAAATTTGACAAATATTTGTTTCGAGAACTGAGCTTTATTCTCTCATAATTGCATGTAACGAAATATAATCCAGTAAAAGATGAAACTATTGTATCCTTCAACGAACACCTCATAATATGCAGTATTAATGATGCAAAGGTAAATGGTTATTTGACCTGAGGCGCAAAACAAAAAGAAAACGAACAAAAAAACGAATTGATGAAATGCTGGCAGGATTATTTAATTTTGGGCCCTCAAGTCTGAGTTGCAATATCATTAGACCACGTTTGATAATGTTCTGGGAACTGTTGAGCTTTCACAACAACATCACTTTAAATTGCACAAAATCTATGCATACATTAGTGATCATAATAATTATGTTATTAAACAGCAGCTTAGCTCAATTGTACGGTTATAATAAAATGACAAATTTTAAATGTTCTTTTTCTTTAATGATTCTGAAAATTGACCGGAAAATGTTGTCATTATTGAACTAAGCTAAATTGAGATGTTGCATTTCTTTTATCGTGATTCTTGAATACCAGACCTCATGTGATGTATCACGACCATAATGGAAGTTATTTCATCACTGACCTAATCATTTTGGTTCCCGTAGTATATTAAGGGCTATATTATCTCATGTCTCTTCTCCTTTTGTAGATAAGAGGCAAATTTCCTTTTGTAGGAAGGAGGTAAATACCTAAAAGTACAAGTGACTGTTAGATACAGACGTTCTATTGAAATCATGTTGCTTTGTTATTTTCTAAGATGTGTAGTTATTCATAAAAGTACAAACTTGGAGAAATTGAGTCATATGATGAAAAGTAGGTTAGAATTATTGATATACGTTTATGAATTTATTATGCAAGATTCCTGGTGTGGAATTGTATGTTGAAACACAATTCTATTTCGGGATGGTCTTTTTTTATTTCTTCCCAAAATAAACACACGTACTAAATATTCGTTATCCACTTGTTTATTAGTGTTCCTATTTTATGACCATTGCCTGGAGATCTTTCATAACATATCCTAGTCACTGGTTGTGTTACGAAATATTTCCAGACAATGTACATAAAATAAGGATAATAATAAACAAGTGAAGAACGAATATTTAGTACGTGTGTTTATTTGGGAAGAAATAAAAAAGACCATCCCGAAGTATATAATGCGTGTGTTTATTTGGCAAGAGAAAAATGATCATCCTGAAATATGATATTTATTGATATAATTCAAAGAATATTGTGTTCGACGTAATGTAAATCAACCTGATAAAATGAAAATGTATGTCATGAAGGAATCCTTCTAAAATATATTTCACCGAGTAATGTTCTTTCGTAAGAAATTTTGTTGTCATTGCTGATCTTTGAGAAAACGAATTTGCAAATATAAACAGGTGATTTGTGTGGAATTCAGCTCCCATTTATCGATTTACATTATACATATATCGTCCTCATGTAAATCTTCTTTCGTTAGACACCTAATATTCCTCGATCGATATCTCTACTTTAGTATCTTTCTTCATACCAAATTTTGTCTCTATACCTTTGATATATCGTGACGACTTTTTGTTCATCATACTCTGTCCACCAAACCCCTCTTTTAAGCCTAACAAACTCTACAAAATACCAACTACGTTACATATTTGAGCATAGAACATGTCATCAGTCATTTCCGCGTTCTTCTGTCTATTATATCTGCTTCTCAATTACCTACACAACGCCATACTCCAAAGCCAGACCCAACAGTGAATTTTATATATTTTATTCCAATAGGCGATACAAGTTCCATCATTATGGTTACTGTTCGTATACTACGTCCATACATAGCAACTCCATGCATGAAGTGTTTACCGCTTCAGACCATTTTATCCCGTCGCTCTGGTATTGTGTAAACTGTTCTTTCTTGAAGGTGAAACCTTATCCTACTCACTAGAGGGCATTCGACCTACATATCGATACTCAAAATTACATTCCCTGAAATCATTTGAGAAGTTTCCTTCCAAGACAAAGGCAAACAACTGCCGAATAAAACCTAATTCATGGTCTTAATGCAATATTGAACGTCCGACCGAAGGTTAAATTCGAACATGTATCGCCACAACTTAAGAATATGGATCTTTGAAAATGAGTACCAATCTTTTAATCATTTCATCGCAGTACTTCAATTACTTTAGCAAGCCAGAGGCTGAAAGAAAATTTCAAACAAATTCGGTTACTCGGCCTCTGGATAGGAAAGTTACTTTTACGTACTCATCTACCAAAATTTATGTTAAGACCGTTTGAACATTGCCATTCGTCAACTGATTTGTTTCCTTTGACTTCTTCATATCACCACTAATTGCATTTTCTGAAATCTCAGACCAAGGACTAATGGTGCCGCTTCAATGTTTGCCAATGAGGGAGACATGAGCGGGACAGACCACGGCTTGGTCACTACTTCCGACAACATTCGTTCCTAACAGCGATTAGAGCTTTTGTAAATTCTTAAACTAATATTTCATTTGATTAGATTATTATGCAAAATACTATCGAGTCTGTCACGCAGCATTTCTCAAATAAATAAATACAGAAATGGAAAACAACAGTTTTCACCATTCACATTTCTTACCGACATGAAAGAACGCTTCTACAACTTTCTTTCCACCTACCTACCATAACCCTCACCTGATTCATTCTTTCTCCCTTTAGGTTATCCCAAAATTAGTTTTTATTATTTTCCGTTGAGATATCATGCATGCCTGCGATCACTCTCGCAAATCTATCCTACATTTGATTAGGTAAGGTATGCACTTGTAGTTTCATCACGTTGTGACTTCACTTTTTATTTTTGCTCGTTTAAAAAAAAAAAATGTAATCCAAAATATTTTCATATTAGGTTTGTGAGCTTTGCCTAAGTTTTAACCATCGTGATCCTGCTACTATTTTCCCCTCATCCATCTCAGTACTGCGTGTATATGGCTTCATATATACAAGTACATGTCAATTCACAAATACATATTTAAGCATAGTTACGTCTTGTTGTTGGCATTCTGGCGCTTACGACGTCGAGGGTTCCAGTTGATCCGATCAACGGAACAGCCTGCTCGTGAAATTAACGTGCAAGTTACTGAGCACTCCACAAACACGTGTACCCTTAATGTAGTTCTCGGGGATATTCAGCGTGACACAGTGTGACAAGGCTGACTCTTTGAAATACAGGCACAACAGAAACAGGAAGTAAGAGTGAGAGAAAGTTGTGATGAAAGAGTACAGCAGGATTCGCCACCATCCCCTGCTGGAGCCTCGTGGAGTTTTAGGTATTTTCGTTCAATAAACACTCACAACGCCCGGCCTGGGAATCGAAATCGTGATCCTATGACCGCGAGTCCGCTGCCCTAACCACTGAACCATTGCGCCTCCACCATAGTTACGTATATAAACTAGTAATCGTAAATGAGTATACATATACCAGTAATTAACTCAGAATACTTCTTGTAATATTCCTTTCTCACATTAAGCTACATATTTTCAGAGGGGTTGTGTAGTTCATTAAATAGCTAATACTTAACTATTATATTGATTCGAAACGCACTACTATTACTATTGCAGAAGACTCAACGCTCTCAATCATATCTCACATTAAAGTGCTTACCAACCCAACCGCCGATCGCTCACTGTTCTTTGTTTTATAACAATGGGTCAGTCGGTGGTCAGTTCGGGGTGGTCATAATCCTTCCACAACAGGAAACATTTCTTTTATGTGCTGTGTGTAGCAGTTGCTAGTTAACAATAGAAATGAATAGCGTTATTATATATATAATACAGATGATATATGAGCGTATGCATGTATACATACATATATATACATATCTACATCTACATGTATATATAGATGCATATCCGGGTACAGGACCTCAAACAGCATGGACAAAAAAGGAACGGGAACATAAACAAAGCACAAAAACGGACTTTTTTTCACGGACAACAGAATGAACACATAGGAAAACAAACAAGCCACTTATGAAACTTTTCATTCATCAGATGCCCTTATTTTAGGCGTTTCGAAGATGATGCAGAACGCGCTCTTAGAATAGCTCTTCCCGTGATATATATATATATGATATACACAAGTGTTTTATTACAGTTATAAGTATAATCATACTCATTCGCTGTATTGTATTTTTTTCCCTGTTTTCTCGGTTGTCTCTTTTCTATAGCGTTCTTGCTTTTATCTAGTTTGATAATATCTGTCATTCACCTCAGTGCTAAATCATATCACTTTAGGATAATTGTTCTCACACTACATAATATGAGAAATACTCTACTCAAAATGTTAGCATGCATTTTTCCTCTATATTATTTTAGGAATTCCATTAAAAACATAATTACCTATACGTAGTATTTTTCTCTTTGTGATGTTTGGCAATGCTTTCATTTCTTATTTGAACCATTGTTATTTCTACATTCCGCCACACAAGACGAATAATCATCATCATCAGCAGCAGCAGTAGCGACACAGCAGCAACTCCACCAGCACCGTCGCTTCCACCTCCATCACCACCACCACTTCCATCACCAACACCATACCATCACCACCACTATCACCACCCTCATCAGCAATCGTCGTCATCGTCATCATTATCATCATCATCATCATCATCATCATCATCATCAATCTTCGTCGTCGTCGTCACCGTCATCATCAACATCGTCATCGTCGCCGTCGTCGTCGTCATCATCATCAACACCACCATCATCAATCTTCGTCGTCGTCGTCGTCGTCACCGTCGTCATCAGCATCATCATCATCCTCATCATCATCATCCTCATCAACAACAATATCATCATCATCATCACCATTAGAAGCAGCACCAGCAGCCTCAGTTTGAGGATAATCGGTATTAATGATATGATAGGAATCTATCAGATTTTAAACCTTTTGCTTGGTAAATTCAAAGATTTTATCTATTTATTTTCGACCTTTTTTATTATCTTGTTCTTTTCTCTTTTATAATGTCTCCTCTCTTTATTGCCACGTGTGTATTTATTCGGGTAATTCGCTCACACCAGTACACAGCACCATTTTACTGCTACAACATACGAATTATTCTTGGTCTATCCAGTTCATCGTGATGATAATCCAATTACTGACGAATAGCTGCAATGAAAAGGCTGGAAACACAGCCACTAAAATAGCAATGTTGATGATTGCGACATTGATGATGATGTTGCTGACGACGACGACGACCATGGTGGTGGTGGTGGTGGTGGTGGTGGTGCTGGTGCTGGTGGTGGTGGTGGTGATGATGATGATGTCGAAAAAGAAGGAGAAATAGAAGAAGAAAAAGAAATAAGATGTATATCTAAAGAAGATAGGGAAAAAGGATGAACTGGAATAAGAGAAAAAGAAAGGACGATATGATAGGAAGGGGAAGCAAAAGAAGAAGAAAATTATCAAGCAGAATAAAAAGGGAAGAAATAAAGAAATGAAAAAGAAAAAAAACATAGCAAAATAAAATATATATGGTTTGATTTGAAGATCAACAACAACAACGTCCGCATAAAACAAAATGGGATAAGACAGTGAAAGAAAGTAAAAGATAAAGGGGAAATATAAAAGAAAAACGGAACACTGGTAAAAGCAAAAATCCTGGAAAATAAAATTTAAAAAATGGGGAAAGATCTATTCTTTTTTTATTTTCTAGAATCTAACGTCCGAAAATATTCGAGTCGATTCTCTCAGGTATTTCGGCGAACAAACTTGATATATTCAATGAATATGTGACATTGATCTTGTTCATAGTCTTATGAGCAGAAAGCTAAAATTGGGAATACGATGAGTTGAGAAATTGAAATAACCCAATTATACGGCAAGCTTGTTAAACAGCGAAGAATTTCGTGATTCTAACTCGATGGGCATACAATTTGCAAGAAATAGAACACGTGTGTAAAACTAAAAGAGAGAAATAAAAGGTTAAATGCAAGTTGTTGGCAAATAAAGAATGGTTCTCGAGAGACAAGAAGTTGGATTTTTCAAGCCGAAAAAATTGAGAGTGGCGAACGAATTGTCGGAAAGAGTCAACGGTACAGTTAAGAGACAGTGAAGAGACACGGATATTTTATTTCATTTTAGAAATAAATAATATTATTGTGAAACTATTATATGAAGAAAATTCCAAATACTTTTTAAATTACCAATATAATACACACACACACACACACACACACACACACACACACACACACACACACACACACACACACATATATATATGTTTGTATGTATGTACGAATTTATGTATATATGTATGAGCATATGTGTATGTGCGTGTGTGTATATATATATATATATATGTTTATGAATATGGGTATATATACGAATATATACTTTTTTAAATGTATATACTTACTACATATATATATATATATATATATATATATGAATGTGTGTATGTGCGCGAATGTGTGTGTGTGTATCATTCTCTGTGTGTGTATCTGCCAGTGTGTGAGTGTGTGTATGTATGTACCTGTGTGTGTGTTTTGGTATGTTCAAGTAAACAGCACCAACTCAGTTAAACTTATACACATTTAGCCACTCATGCACTCGTACACATCACTTCACACGTATTGATATTTTTCGCGTTACTGCGTTTTCTTCCATTCTTGTGTTCTTCCTGGTTATGTCTTCTTGGTCACCAGAGTGAGTTCCTTCAAGTGTAACGTTCAGAAATAGTTATTTTCAAGTAATCTAATATATTAAATCCATTCATTTATGGCAATCTAACGCTATTGTCTTTCTCTCGGCTTCCATTGCAATCTCTTTCGCGATCTCATCATTGTATTTTCCTATGAATCACCTTACTCTCTCTCTCTCTCTCCCTCCCTCTTTCTCCCCCCCCCGCCTGTCTTTATATATGTGCAATCGCGCGCGCACGTGTCTGTTTCCGTTTCACTACCAGTATTTCTACGTGTATTCTTATTTCCACTCGGTTTGGGTTTTGTTTTTTTTTGTCTATACCGATTTAAAATATATATTTCTTTTCTGTTTAACTCTTTCTTTCACACGGTGTCTATACTGAACTTTGGCTTCGATAATACCCGTTAATACCTACTTCTTCTTCTTCCTCCTCTACTTTTTTCTTCTTCTCCTCCTTTTTCCTCCTATTCTTCTACCTCCTCCTCTCTCTCCTCTTCCTCTTCATTTTCTTCTTCTTCCTCTTCTTCTTCTTCTTCCTTTTCTTACTCTTGCCCCTCCTCCTCATCTTCTTCGTCTTCTTCTTCTTCTTCTTCTTCTTCTTCTTCTTCTTCTTCTTCTTCTTCTTCTTCTTCTTCTTCTTCTTCTTCTTCTTCTTCTTCTTTCTGTCCGTCTCTCTCTCTCTCTCACTTTCATGGAATCTATCTGATATCTCCTGACACTTTTCCTCTCAATTTACCTACAACAATAAGTCTCTTCATTATGCTCTTTGTTTCTGTTCTTAATTTTTGTACTTATCGCTGTTTCGATTTGTAATCCCTAATTTTAATGCTTCACACCCCCAACACACACACACACACACACACACACACACACACACACACACACACACACACACACACACACACATACACACACACACACACACACACACCCACACACACACACACCCACACACACACACACACACACACACACACACACACACACACACACACAATACATGGTGAATGAAGCCATGGTCTTTTCTATAGACAATGCATTGAGGTTGGTGTTAAATACTTGTTTCATTTGCTCGACTGATATCAAGGGGACAAAGTGTTGATCGCTTTTTATCGAACCAGTAACGGTAGAATCTTCCTGATTCGCCAGACTACTCCCCAATTCGTAGGATAACATTAACAGTGCCCTAATGGTTTCTTTCAGCGCAGCTCCATTAATATTCTTTGGGCCTCACATTTGCAATTTCATTGGCCGGAACTCTAAAACTGATCGTTAATTACGTATAAAACTAAATTATGCTGCCAAGCCATGTTAGTGTAACCTGTGCATACAGAGTAATTACAATAAATTAAATTATTTTGACAGCTAAGTCATAAATAATGAGGCTTCATGCGGTTATTTTACTTTTAAAAGTTTCAACTTTGTTTAAACTCTCCATAACGCTACCTTAATGACGAATCAGTTCTAAAATTCCGAAGAAATTTTCATTGTGTTCTTCACAAATGATATGCTGTGTTTTTATTCTATTAGAAGCTAGATCTCGCTCTGCTCACAAAAGTGTTCAATCCAATACACGTTTTTAAAATATTCTACGAAAGGTTTCTCTGGTTTTGTCTGTTCGTTAAGTAGAAATCTCTTGTGACATAGATTCCGCTCTGAGTTACTTTAATCTAATGTGGAATTAGTCTTTCGTCCCTTAGGATATCAATAAAATAAGTTGCAAGTTAATACCGACGTTAATATAATCGACTAAAACTCCTTTTGGTAGCATGAGAGACTGGACAAATTCCAATGAATGAAACAGATAAAAGAATAGAAGAAGGTCTCCGAGGATATGCTACAAGATTTAACACCCAAATTCGATGCCAAAACTAAACCATAAACTTTTTCTGTTTTTTTTTTCTTTCAATTTTGCATTGGAACTGATGCATAAACTATATGAATGCGAGAATGGCAATAACCTCACATATTCTGTTGAGACTCAGTTTAAGCAGGAACTTTTCTTTATCAAATTTGTAATGTATTGTTGCTGTTTAGTCTGAGTTTAGCCTTGACAGAATGGATATATGAGCTAAGGTATTCTAGCTGCATACAGTCTCTCTTTTCTCAGGAATAGAGATTAAAGGAGTACTTTACTTAAAGTATCGTTCCATATACTACAGTTTATTCGCTGAAGAAAAGCAGCGAAGATGACCGAGGCCGGCTGGAGGTCCGTAGGAATTTATCATCAGCATGAGTAGCAATGGACCAGTTCAGAGAGCAAGGGACCTGTTCAAGTCAAGTCAGGAATCTCATCATAAGCTGATGATACCCAGCTGACTAAAATAAAGACCCCCCTCACCTGACCGGTTAGCTCCTTGTGGGCCATCAGCCATACAGTTGTAGAAGGCAATCGCAAATGACCTAAATGACCTTGCTAAGAAAATTCTATTCAGAAGGTGGGAAGTAAATAATGCTATAGCTTCATGCGACGGGTGAACATTATCAGGAAGATTTTGTTGTTATGTCATCTATGAACTTAATTTTGTTTAATCAGTTTTAGCTTGAGTTAAATACAAACTAGAAGCTTGAGATTTGGAGGAAAATGAAAATAGTGTTTGTGTTTGTGTGAGTGCGTGTGTGTTTGTGTGTGTTTGTGTGCCGACCACACGCGTTCACATATTAGAATGAGTGTATGTCAGAACCTAATGGGTTGTCACATAAATTCGTTCGTTACCATTTATGTAATACTTTTCCCTATAATTAGAATTAGCATGAAAGATAGGCACAGGCTTCGGTGTGTTGTATGCCATTTGATTCCCTGTCACTTAGTCCCGGACCCAATCGCACTGCTAGGTCGCTTGAGAAAGGGTCTTCTATAGCTCGTGCCGACCAAAGCCTAGATAGACAGACAGACAGACAGACAAACGTACGGACGGACAAACAGACACAAACAGACAGATAGATAGATAGACAGACAGACAGACAGATAGATAGATATAGGTGTGTGTATCTGTCGTTCACCATCGCCTGGTAACGATTGTTGGTGAGTTCACGTTGCCGTACTTTAGCGATTTAGTACAACAGACCCATAGAATGATTACCAGGTTTTGAAAAATAAGTGAAAGAGCCAATTGGTTCAACTAAAATTCATCAAACTCAGCATGTTTTTTGTCTAATGACTGAAACAAGTAAAAGATAGAAAATGTCAGTATTGTAATATTTTACCGTTTTTCAGGGGCTCTTTTGGTCTTTTTTTTTTTTTGTAGCTCTGTTCCTCCTCTGTAAGTTTATCGGTTTTGAAATTTGAATAACATTTACCTCTCTCCAGACATATCACAATGGGGTGTCAATTAGGGGCGGACAGAATTTATTTGACAACCCAGTTCGTGTCTGTCCTGAAGAAAACTATCGATATGTATTATAACGTAACGAATATAAATAAGTGCAAACTCTTTAAAATAACACTTGAAATCCTGTGCAGCCGTTGCTCTTTAATAAGAAACATCCCTCTGAAACTTGGTTCAAGTTTCAGACCCACTGCGTGAAACGTTAAGCAAGTGCCTTCTATTATAGCCTCGGGCTTACCAAAACCTTTTGAGTCGAATTGGTAGAGGGAAACAGAAAGCAGCCCGTGTTGTATGTTTATATATATATATATATATATATATATATATATATGTATGGACAACCCATTAAATTCATGTAACAACAAATACATAATAAATATATATGTATATATAATGGTACGTGTATAAATTCATGTAACAACAAATACATAATAAATATATATGTATATATAATGGTACGTGTATAAGTGTTTTTATATATACACGTATATCTGTGGGAGAGTGTGTGTATATATATTCATGTTTCTGTATGAAACTAGATGTGTTTGTATAGATTTTTGTGTACATATATGTATTTTTATTTTTATTTTTTTTATTTTATTTTATTTTATTTTTTTGCTATTTTTTTATAAAAAAATATATAAATATGCATCTATGTATGCTTAATTGGATGTATGTATATTTTTGTGCACAGATATATTTATGCAAAATTTTTTTATATATATTCATATATGAGTGTATTTGTGAATATATATGGGTGCGTATATATATATATATATATATATATATATATATATATATATATATATATATATATATATATGTGTGTGTATATGTATGTATCTGTGTATGTGTGTGTATATGTGTATATATGTGTATGTGTGTGTGTGTATATATGTGTATATATGGATGTATATATATATATATATATATATATATATATATATATATATATATATATATATATATATATATATATATATAATGTGTGTGTGAGTGTTTATTGAGCGAAAACCCCTAAAGCTCCACGAGGCTCCGGCAGAGAATGCTGGCGAACCCTGCTTTACTCTTCCATCACAACTTTCTCTCACTCTTTCTTCCTGTCTCTGTTGTGCCTGTATTTCAAAGGGTCAGCCTTGTCACACTGTGTCACGCTGAATATCCCCGAGAACGACGTTAAGGGTACACGTGTCTGTGGAGTGCTCAACCACTTGCACGTTAATTTCACGAGCAGGCTGTTCCGTTGATCGGATCAACTGGAACCCACGACGTCGTAAGCGACGGAGTGCCAACAACATACAGAGTGGCCCAAAAGTAGTTTACATTTATTCAACTATCGCTTTTGCATTCATATATTAACAGTTTAGATCTTAATTATAAAAAAAAAATATGAAGCCATTATTCTATGTTGATTTAGTTAATTGTAAGATAGAAATTTAAATGTTATAGAATGGTTTAAAAGAAATTAAAAGTGCCTACGTGATAACTGCAAACCTACTTTTGGGTCACCCTGTATATGTATATATTTTGTCTTTCTGTCTGTTTGTTTTCCCCACCCCGCCCCGATTGACAACTGTTGTTGATGTATTTATGTCCCCATTACTTAGTAGTTCGGCAAAGGGAAATCGGTAGGGTAAGTACTGGTTAAAAGAAAAAAAAAATCGTTGAGTCAATACTGTTCGACTTAGACCCGTCAAGATGTTGCCCCAGCATGGTCGCAGTTAAATGACTGAAACATGAAAAGAAAACAAAAGATTTAACTTGAGATGTAATATACATTTTCGGGGAGGGGTTAAGCTGATTACATCGATCCCAGTGCGTATCTGGTACCTATTTAATCCACCCCGAAAGGATGAAGGGCAAAATCGGCCTCGGCGGGATTTGGTCTCAAAACGTAAAGACGGACGAAATGCTGCTAAGCACTTTGCCCATCGTGTAAAAATATTAATGATGATTTTATTTATTTATCGCCGATTTTATTTATTTATCACAGATAGATAGATAGATAGATAGATAGATAGATAGGTAGGTAGGTAGGTAGGTAGGTAGGTAGGTAGGTAGGTAGGTAGATAGATAGACACAGACACATACTCATACACACATACACACACACATACTTTTACACACACATACGCACACCTGAGTATACATGTGTGTGAATGCATCTACAAACTTAAAACTTTAATCTCGACTTCACAGCGTAATTTCAATGCTTTTCCATAGACACTTTAACTTTTAATCATATCATAGTTATCTCCCTTGCAACAGACAAGCACACACACGTCGCTCGGCGAATGTTTAGTTGGTAGCCGTATAATGAAGAGATAAATATAGATTCATATAGTTAAATTTAGAATATATTGTGTAAGTTAAACACGAGATTAAGTATTAAGAAAAAAGAAAATAATGAAAAGAGATATACTCTGTGACAAAATATTACAATTATCAAAACGGAACGAGTTGTTAAAGTTAAACTGTCTTGTTAATGACGAAAGTAAAAAAAAGATAGGAGTGTATTTTATTCATATATGTAAAGCTAATGATAAAGTAACACAGATAAAGCTAATGATTTAAGCTAAATAATTTGCGATAGTCACTTTTATTTGATTTTTTAAAATGTCTATCGTTTAAAAGAGAGGTTTTAGCACAAGATACACTATGATGATCAAATTAAATGATTAAATATTCTGTAGACAAAATATTATACATTTTTATATTTATTTATTTATTTATTTATTCATAGGAATAAATTTACATCTTCATTTTCTTATCAGGTTGATATTATGAGCTGTGTGAATCACGTACATAATATAGTCAAAATGAAAAACTTCATATAATATGTTTGAATACGTGTCCGTATATGTGTATTTATGGACGCACCTGTTTTGTGTGTATGTGCGTGTGTGTGTTCACGTGTGAGATTGTTCTTGTAAATGTATTTTTGTGTGGATGTATCTATTTAAGTATACCGCTGTGATTCATCATCTCTGTTCTGAAATGGCTTAAAATATATTTAAATAAATCATTTTATTTGTGTTTATAATTCATATTTCGGATATTTTTTTTCTTCAATCATATCGGTGAAAAATGGTAATGAATTTAACATTCCATATCACGGTAAACTTAATTGAATCAATTTATATTACAACAGCTGTAGAAACTCCAGGGAAAACGTGTGTTCTTCTACTAATTAAATAAATAAATAATCAAATATGATGATGTCGGTGATGATAACGATAAGACTACTGATGATGATGATAAACAGGACCATCACGATGATTTATGATGATCATGATGCTGATTTAGGAGGAGCGTAGGACCACGATGATGATGAGTATGATAATGTGCATGTGATGATAATGTGCATGTGATGATGATGATGACCATGACGATGATGGTGGTGGTGGTGACGCTGATGAAGATCTATTTAAAGCGGAGTCGTCGGATGAAAGTCAACAATACAAGGACAGAGAACAAAAAGTGTGGCTGTTTAAATAGAATTAAAACCTGAAAAGAGAAAAGAAAACAAAGAGAACAAAATACAACTATTGCTGTTTCGATGATCAATTGATTCCAGTACATGACTGGTACTTTATTTCATCGACATCTCAATGATGGATGTCGAAGCTGATGTTGACAACTGTGGAATTACCCATAGAGATCATCATACCCAGAAATTATGATGACGTTCGCCATTTACAGAATCGAATATGAAAGATATCAAGTCAGAAAATCAACAATATAGACACACAATTTGAATGAAATCAAAGACAACCAGCAGCCAAATAAAGGGCGATCCATGGGTAACCGGAGCTATCAATGGCAATTTCTCGCTCCAAGTTGCCTTTTGCAACGTACATATATAGACAGTTAGACCCATTCACGAAAACAAAACTCGCTACTCTTCTACCACCTTTCAGCAAATATACTGATGGGAAGAACTTTTTTTTTCTCTACTCTTACCTATCTTTTCAAGTAATATTTGAAGAATTCTTAGAGATTTAGTCAAAAGTAAAAGTGAGTCTCTCCTCAGTACATCAGTTTTGTAATTATCGTTTACCATACAAAAATAATTACAAAAATAACAAGAACAACTTATCTCTCCATTCGTTTAGGCATGATAAAGTAAGCAACCAATCAAAAACTTATGTCATTATAATCACATTTTTCGCAGAATTCGATGATTTTGCGTAACTTTTATCATCCACTTGCTTCAGTCATTGGAATGCGACCATGCTGAGGCACGGCCTCAAATGGTTAATGAACAAATCTTTTAGGGCCCAGTGCTTATTCTATCGGTTTCGTATTCTGAATTGATAAGTTAGCAAGACGTAGGCATATCAACACTGGTTGTCAAGCGGCAGTGCTGGGCAAATACACACACACACATGTATATAGGTGGAGTGGCTGTGTACAGGCGCAAGCGTTTCTGTGTGAAATGAAGCTTGTGGCAGTGCAGCAAGAAGCTTGCTTCACTGCGCATGACCAAAACAAAGGTGTTGTTGTCAACCAAGGAGACAACATGGCCAATTATGGCTCTGCTGTAATTTTCAATTTACAGGAGGAATTTCAACCATGTTTCGTGGTCTGCTACCACAACAGCTCCTTTATAGGATCCAGTTAGCTCAAGACATCATCAGGAGGAACCACATCCGGTTTCGACCCCTACTCCTCTACCGTTTTGACGTGGCGCCCCCCCCCCCTTTCGGAGGTGTCTACAGCTCTGGTGTTGGGTGCATGTCTACTTTCTTCTATTCCCTGGCCTCTTTGATGCAGCATCAACGAGCGTCAGCGTCCGACTGATCGTCATGTCAAATTCCCCTTTTTATATCTGCTGCTAGGCTCCAGCATTCAGCCCCAGCTAGTTGTCACGTGACACTGTCTAAATTTCCCGCTGCTAGGATCCAGTAGGCAGCACCAGCAAGTTGTCACATGACACTATCTAAACTTCCCGCTGCTAGGCTCCAGCAAGTAGCCCCAGCAAGTTGTCACATGACACTGTCTAAACTTTAACTGACAATGGAGGGCGCGAAGCCACTTCAGTGTCAGCCTGTCTCACCTAGACATGTTTCGACTTTCAAGCCATATTCGGTCTTCCCGCTTCAGCCATATATAGAAGCTGGCTTTTTCGACCGCCTCCTGTATCCTCCTTATCAGTTTTCTCAGTTCCGAGTTTGAAAACGCAAGTCTTCTCTTGAATAGCGTTGTCATTTTTCTTTCAATTAAGCCTCTAGCCCCCGCTGCCAGATGGTAGTACTCGACAGTCCATCCCTGTTCTCTGCACTCTTCGATTAGTTTTTCGTATCTCTTCTCCTTTCGTTTCTCTGCATTGTCGATGTTTTCTTCCCATGGTACTGTCAGTTCTAGCAAGAGTCCTATTCTCAACAACGCAGCTGGAAGGTAGGAGACATTTTGTTTTGGGGATACAGTGGGGCTATGTTATTGTATTGCTATTCTTTACAAATAGAGTATCTCCATTGGCCTCGAGGCATTTTTTTCCCTCCTTTGGTGGCTTTTCTTTCTTTTTTTTTTAAGAACCTTCGGTGGGCGTTGTCTAGCCGTAAGAATTCTTTTTACTCCTGTATTTTTCTGGAGATTCGTTTGGAATTTTTTTCTGAAAGACTTATTTCTGTTTAGACAAACAGCTGTTTTTATGCCTAAAAATTATTGTGGAGTACCTATATTGAATTACCTCGAACTGCTAGGAGTTCGAATAGGCCAAGACATTCAATTTGAAGAACAGGAAAAATTTAACTTTGTGAACTGCTTTACGTCGTTGAAGCACTGAATATTGTTGCCACGTTAGTCTGTAGAGTGGCGAATTAAGTAGCTCAGTTGCGAGGTGGGGCTGTTTGTATTTGGCCTGCCTGCAGTTGAGATAATTGATTCACGTTTTAGTGAATAATTTTTTTCGTTGTGAAAATTATTTTGGGGGCGTATCCCGCCTCCCAAAAATAAAACTTTTTTTTTGTTTTTTTAATTCGTAGAAGCTCACTGTGTTTCGGGTTCAATTGGAGTACCAACGAGCCAGGGAGTACCGATGTTTCCGAAGATTTGTGTTTCCTTTCCTTCTTTCTTCCACCCTTTCTTTTTTCTTTTTTTCTTCTTCTGAACTGTTTTTTCCTTTCTTTTCCTTTTTGTTTTGGTGAACTTTTATTTGACATTTTTTTTGGCACTTTAAAAGACATAGAAAAAAAAAATGAAGCCACTGTCTTGGAGTGGGAGGCTGCCCCACCCAAGCAGTGGATTGCAGAGACAGAAAAGAGGACAGTGGTCTTGCGGACCTATTCCAGGTCATGCAACGTCGTTGCCCTCTTCAAGAGAGAAACAAATAATGAAAGAGCTGGCAAGCTGTTTGCCAGCCAAAAATTATTTTATTACAAGGGGGGGGGGGTCAAGTACGCAACGGTGTGGTTACTATTTGACTCCCCTGAAGAGGCTGGCACAGCGGGCAGCCAGCAAGGGGAGGAAATTTTATTCCTCCACACTTATTGCAGGAAAGGAATCACCAGAACCTGGGTATGTGGACTGCCCCGGGTAGAAAAAGAAAGAAGAGTAACTGCCGTTGCTCATCAGTTAAAGAGCAGTCTGCGGGTGAAGATTAGCCCCCCCCCCCCCCGATGTGCCGGTGGAGGCCCCACCCCCCGCAGACGATAAAAGGAAAAAAAGAAACGGTAGACGGACGGCGGACGTCACTGTGCCGCCGCTCGTACCCGAGGCCCCTCCGGAGGGTAGTGTGCCACTGGAACGGGAGGCTCTGCCAGTGGGAATTGTGCCATTGGCAGAGAAGGCTGCGGTCCCGCCTGGTGACGAGGAAGCAGAGATTATCTTCTGTTACCTAAAGATAATTGTTTGGATCGACAACGTTACGATTCGACCGCTATAGACGATCCAAATTGGCCTCGGCAGGTGTGTGTGGAGGTCTTGTATGTTAGTGAAGGTAACAAAGTTGAAAGGATATGTGACAAGAAGGACTTCATCATCATAAAGCCAGGCCAGCCATTGCGGGCTTTCCTGCAGGCAGCAGGAATCTTGCTTGGGGGCCCGGATGTGGAGGACCTTAGAACTTGATTTAATTTGATTTTGTTGATGATTTTTATTGAACAATGTTTTTGAGGGGTTGTCGGTCGGCGGGCGCCGGTGCCTCTCCCATTTTTTACTCATCTTTTTGTATTCATTTCATTCATTAATGTCCGTGTCCAGCCCGCAGCTTCTTTATGTTTGTTTGTCTTTGTTTGTCCCCTCTATGTAATGCTTTTATGGCAAAATTTATGAAATAAAGAAGCTTGTTTCTCAACCCCATGCTTCCACTTTCAATCCTACTGCGCGTAACACCTTGGGCAAGTGTTTTCTATTTTATTCTTAGGCCGACCAAAGACTTGTGAATCGATTTGGTGGACGGAAACCGAAAGAAGTCCGGGGTATATATATATATATATTTGTATATATATATATATATATATATATATATATATATATATATATATATATATATATATATATATATATATATTTGTATGTATGTACATATATGTGTGTGTGTATGTTTGTGTTTGTCTATCACCATCGCTTGAAAACCGATGTTGCTTTGTTTACGTCACTGTAGCTTGGTGGTTCGGTAAAAGAGCCCCGAGAGAATAAATAACTAGGCTTAGAAAGAATAAGTCCGGTTGTCGATTTGTTCGACAAAAGGCGGTGCTCTAGCATGGCCACAGTCAAATGACTGAATGAAGTAAAAGAATAAAAGAATATATTGTATTGACAATGTCGTTTTGATGAAATGAATAGTGGACAGAACAAACATTGCATCACTATAAGCAAATTAACTGTGCAGTGTTCAGCAAGAAAATGCTGCACAGCAAGCTGTCGTCTTCAACAGGTGGGGCACAATTTTCAGGTTTTTTAAAGATTTTTTTAGTTGCTTGCTCTTTTATCTTTCAGTCTAGAGTGATGACCATCGATAAGGGCCCATGATCATAGATAAGGGCCTTATGACTCCAAGACTGGTAGAAATGTGGGAGGTACTCTGAAATTTGGGCAGAATGCTTCCAACATTCTGGACTTCGCTAAAGGCTCTCAACGCATGAGGTGCACGACGGGTTATGTCGACTGCCTAATGAAGCCATGGCGGAATGCACAGTCAGAAGGCAATGAATTGGATAAATACCGCAAGGCTCTTACCGCTCTCCCAATCCACCATTTTGGATTTATGTTTTCACCATTTATACTTTGTTTTAGTCATTTGAATTTGGCTTGATGGGGCACCACTTTAAAGGCTTTTAGTCAAACACATGAAACGCTGGATTTATTTTTGTTGTACTTATTTTATCGGTCACATTTGCAGAAACGCTAGTGTTACTTAGAGGTAAACACACCAACGCCGGTTGCAGTCGGTGGTCGTAGACAGACATACACACACACACACACACACACACACACACACACACACATACACACACACACACACACACACACACACACACACATATATATATATATATATATATATATATATATATACAGGGGTTGGACAAAATAATGGAAACATCTTAAAATTTCAAACAAATTTATTTTTAAAATGGGGTAGGACCGCCTTCGGCAGTAATTACAGCTTGAATTCTATGATGTATGGACTCGTACAAAGTTTGAATTGTTTCCAAAGGAATTATTGTCCATTCTTCAGTTCCAGTTCTTGCATTGATGATGGTGGATGGTATCGACTCCTTACTTCTTTTTCGAAAATGCCCCATTAATGTTTAATAATATTGAGATCTGTGAACTGTGGTGATCAGATAAGACGTTCAACTTCACTAGAATGTTCCTCGAGCCATTCAGCAACAACTTTAGCTGTGTGAATTGGTGCATTATCACCCTGAAAGATCGGTTTTCCTCCGGAAACAGTACGCAACCATAGAATGAATTTGATCCGATAAAATTCTTAAACAGTCTTAACTATTAATTCCGCCATAAAGGGAAACCATTGAGCCGGCGGATTTCCAAGATATAGCCCCCACCTCAAATCACAGTTCCTTCTCCATGTTTAACAGTTGGAAGAAGACAGTCTGGGTGAAATGCTTTTTTTTTTTTTGTCTCGTCTGGGAAAATAACATCCTTTCACTGCTCTAGGGACCAATTCTGTAGGTGTTTATTCAACACTAAACGCTTTCCAACGTTTTTTCTTTAAAGTAGTGACTTCCTGATTGCAGCCCTCCCGTGAAATCCGCCTTTCTGCAGCTCCCGGTCAACGGTTTTTGTGGAAACTGGGTCCTCGAGGTGGTCGTTAAGCTCTGCAGTAGTTTTGGGAGGTGTACTTTTGTGATCCTTTCTAACGATTTGCGTAAGAGTTCAACGGTCCCTGTCTGACAATTTTGGTTTTCTTCTGGAGTTTTCTTTCGACGAGGAGGTTTTTCCCTCATTCTCAAAGGCTTGTATTACTTTCGGGACAGTATTTCTCGATACACCAAACATTTTGGCTGTTTTCGTTACGCTAGTGCCTGCTATACGAGCACCAGCAATTTGACCTCTTTGAGAGTGCGATAGATCTCTCATTTTCATGAATTTTAATTACCTTTTTCTAATGACATCTGAAAAGAAACAGCAAGTTTAGCAAAGCATATTAAGTAACACTAATAATAAATCCCAAAACATAAAAATAAAGTAGCTTTTGACGGTTTATAGATTTTTGAAAATTATGAAGCTATGTGTTTCCATTATTTTGTCTAACCCCTCTATATACGACGGGCTTCTTTCAGCTTCCATTTATCAAATCCACTCACGTGGATTTTGTTGGACCGAATCTATGAAAAAGGAAACTTGCCCAAGATTCCACGCAGTGGAACAGAACCCGAGTCCCTCTATGACGAAAGGCAAAGGTGAAATTAAAGAAAATTGAAGACAGAACGGAAAGCCGATACAAAATACCATAGGGTCTCCCATCAGACGTTCTGTCGACTCCCTCAATTCGCTGCTTTGTTCGTGCGACATATTTAAACACCCACTCTCAGTCACCTACGCAAGTAGGAAGAAGTTTCAATATGAGATGGTGGCATTTGAAAGCAAAACTCATTTTCCTCAATAAAATCAATTAGTTTGAGTCTACATTTGTATGTGCTCTCACATGAATTTGACATGTTTCTATCGTTATCTAGAATAATAGATGTTTGTCATATTGAAAAAAATAACCTTAATGAGATAGATTTCATTATTTATTTATTTATTTTAACATTGGTTAATTGAAAAACTGAAGCTGGCGACGAAATCCTTTGAATAACCTACAGATATTCCATTTGTCTGTTATTTTATTAGCAATTACGATTATTGTAAATACAATTCTCAATTGAAGTGATTGCCATAGCAGCTATTTTGTGCAAACTCTCATTAAGTAAATGAAACGCCGCCAAGATTTCTCTGTCTCTCTCTCTCTCTCTCTCTCTCTCTCTCTCTCTATATATATATATATATATATATATATATATATATATATATATATATATATATATATATATATATATTCTTTTTTTCTTTATTCTTCTTTCGTCAAAATTTTCATTTGTGAATTATAAATGGAGAGACATTGTTATGAGACAATGTCGTATCCCGAGGGACTTGGCCATCTATTCGGTAATACAATGAAGTCAGTGAATGAGAAGATGATGGGAAAAGAAATAGGTTGTTATATATACATATAGGCAGGCAGAGGCAGATAGATAGATAGATTAGATTAGATTAGATTAGACTAGATAGATAGATATACTGTGTGTATATACATATATATTTACATAAGCAAATACATATGCATGTGGGTTTGTCTATGTAGTTTCTACATTTTAAGTTGTTCAAATGAGCTCTGTTGTAATCCATAACGATGTCCCTGCACTTATCAAAGCACAAATCAATTGTATAAGTTTGTATTATATTTTAATAAGCACAACCGGTTATATTATTGACATTTCCTATTAATATTGTAACGTTTACAATGTTAATATCGTAACGTCTGATGTTGAAGTAAACGCTGCAATGTCTGATGTTGACTTAGTATTTCAGTTAATGATTTTGCTGCTGTATATAAGCAAAAAAGTAATAATTATGGTCCTCGGACAAGACAACTGAGGCTCCCATCTGTGTCTTTATCTATCCAAAACTCACAATTGCCTACACATGCTTTCCAAATTAAATTTCACATACAGGCACTCTTCTAAAAAGAATATTTTTAATCTTATTATAGTTATTTTTAAGGAGTCATTTCTATTCGTATTCATTTGCGAGCTTCCGCCATGATAGATCGCTGACCAGTACATTTATATTTTTCTCTCTCCTTGTTTCTCTCTCTGTTTCTTTCAGTTGAAGAGCGTAAGCTCGAAATGTCAAAGATTTTCTCTATTCCCGAGTGTTATACTAATACATCCATTTGTTGTTTACACCACCAGTCTTCCTCTGTTGTTTTTTTCGTAAATTCTCCCTATACATAGCACACGCTCACGTGCTCGCACCAGCTAATCTTATCTCTACTCGTCACACACGAACTTCTGGACTCTCTATCTTTTTTCATTCTGGACTTATTTACTCTGGATTTTTTTTTTAACTTTACACTCTCCGGCTGCACCTCTCCTACCCACGGATTACACTGGATCTAGCTACTGATAGGTGTGTGTGGGGGTGTGTTTGTGTGTGTGGGTTAAGCTACCATAATAAACACATTTTTACCTTGTGGCATTATCGTATACTAATGCCCTTATATAAATATAAATATATTCTAGGGATAATGATGGATTTTTCCCTTACGAGTTTTTTCACGCTTGCGATTTGATAAAATGCTTGTTAAAGATTTTGTTACTCATATAATTAATTCTAGCCATGAAGCGTCTTCCCAAAAACATACACGTCAATATCTGTTTATGATAGACTACTTACCTCTCAAACTCAGTCCTTGACCATTCACCCTCGTTTTACCCAAACATCTACATATCTTCCACTCTAAATCATTCCTCCACTCCACTATACCAAAACAGTCTAATACTAACTTAAATGAACAAGTACCAACTACTTCCAGCTGTATACAACTAATGCTCCCATTATATTTCGTTCCAAGCCAATTTATAACGCCCTCTGTTGCAATAATCACGTTCGTATGAGAATATTCAATCTAATAGATTTGGCAGTGCCAAAATTTCTATGATGTTCCCTGTCATTTGACATACACATCAAATGAAAATCAATGTTCTACTTTTTTCGCTACGTCTGTATTATGTTGAAACTCTTAGACGTCGTATATTTATATGAATACTGAGTACAAATCTATATAATTACTTCAGATGTATATGTATAAATTGAATATATCCATCAGTCTAAATTCCTATATCACTCACACCTCTTTCTGTCTCTCATTCCCTCTATTTATGTGTGTGTATTTATATATATATATATATATATATATATATATATATATATATATATATTAATAAACAAAATGCTTGTATTTATGTGCAACTCTTAGTTTCATGTACTGAGAGCATGACAAACAGGGCTTTTAACACGTCTGGTGTTCTAGCATAATCATCAGTGTTAAAAACACTGGTTATCATGCTCTCAGCACATGAAACTAATAGTAGCACATGGATACATATATTGCGTTTATTAAATAATATTTACCTCTCAACAGATGGAGTGCTTTATCTTTTGATCTTACCATCAAGGAACAGTACACTCTATATAGTGTATAGGTTGCATATGTTTTGTTATGAACTATAGCCGTATCACAATTTACACACACACTCGCGCACGCACGTGTGTGTGCGTGTGTGTTCATATATGTATAATGTATGTATATACATCGTTGACACAACTTACTATGGTATTGTCTAGAGGTGACGTCTCTTACGGATATATCATAAAGAGAATATATTGGGTCTTTACTAATGATGTGGATAGCATCACGAACGTAAATTTTCCAAACCCTGCATCGATCGTCTCATGTAATTCAGGATAAACAACTTTTCGTTGTCAATATCGCTGTAATTTTGAAGCTTTCTGAATATATATCCATACATGACCTACAATAAATGTGTGTTTGCAGCCATTTTTTTTTTACCTTTTGCAGTAGAATTGTGTGACCTTTCTTTGTGTCCATCCTTCGACATGAGGCAGCTAATACTTTCTTAGGAGCACCTACCTATCCAACTGTAATTCTGTTATCAGCGTCACGGATGCAGACTTGTTGACGGGATATAATGTGACATTCACATTCTGCTTAGATCGATGTCAATCCTTTGCCACCTTTCCATTTTTAACAGAGCGATCTACATAACAGTTGATGTGACCGTTTCAGGTTTGAACATCAATAACTGTATCTCAAGTACTAAGCGTGGGTATGATCACTGGTACAACAAACAATATGGTTTAGAAGTAGACAGAATGTTCCAAGAACCGTATGTTTTTCTTTATATAAATATATATATATATATATATATATATATATATATATATATATATATATATATATATATATATATATATATATATATATATATATATATATATATATATATATATATATATATACATATATATATATATATATATATATATATATACTAGAGTTATAGAAGCTATTTATTACAGGTTCCATGATGAGGAACATCTATTTCTAAGTAGATGTAATATTACTCATCAGATATCAGAGTAACAATAATAGCACAGGCATACACAGAGACAACATACACATATACATCCATTTATACAAATTATCAAATGTATATTTCCTGTATTTAATTTTATTAATCACGTATTGCTTCAAGTAATTAATTACGAACCTGAATTCTTATTCTCCGTGACTTTATACAAGAATTGCTTAGATTCAAAGGTAAAATGATAAACACAAATTTTGCAAATATTCAATCGACTTTGAATTCGTGTGGTTAAACTATTAAAGAAATAAAATAACACAAAGACAATGCAATTCTCTTTTACTAAGCCATATCCGTGTGTTCGTGTATGTGTATGTGGGTGTGTGCTTACGTTCATCAAGTTAGTTGATCTTTTCAGTTTTATGTCTCTATCTGGCTGTATACACATGTATGTGTGTATGTGAGAGAGAGAGAGAGGGGGGATGTGTGTTGGGGGTGGTTAAAGAAGAAAACAGAGTTTTAACAGTTAACATCAATTTATTAACATATTGTCAATTTACATTTGCCTTTCTCTTTATGAGGAATCTACATCCTTTCAATAACAAACACACACAGACATACGCACATACATACATACATACATACATACATACATACATACATACATACATACATATATGGAGAGAGATGTATTAATGTGGTGGTGGTAGTGGTTGTAGGAATAACAGTATTTATTGTAGATGAGAAATTAGTAAATGATTTGGATTAACATATACATAACCCTACTCAATAATGTCCGCAATATCATTGACTACCATTTTCCATTAAACTCTGCACAGTGTTAGAGTAATTTTCCCGTGTTACATAATGCACTACAAACACGCATAAAACTGCACTTGTATTAATTATGAAAAACCTTGGCTCTCTCCTGACGAATATTGCCACAATTATAGCTTTAAATATTAGATCTTTCCCTACTGAATCTGTCATTCTGATTTCTGTTGGCGAATCTGTATTTTATTCATTCTGGTGTTTTGGTAGCTTTTCATCATTTCCTTATATATATAATTTTCTTTCGTTAATAACTGAACAAATAAAATCATAACCATGAGTCCTTAAACAAAACTGTGATGGCATTTACTTTGATTGCCAGCAGGGAAAAATGCAACTACATTATTCAGATTATCTGGCATTGTCGTAATCAACAGTAAGAGCATTACTTCATTATTCACAAATCTACTTCTGTTGAGTGCTTTTATTTTAAAGCTGGTAATAGTCATGTCGATTATTATTACTTTTTATATATCCTGCGCATTTTGTACTGCGCAATATATATATTATATATGAATTTTATACTGTTGTCTATCCTCAGGTCGCCAAAAGCAATTAAGCCCTGATCGCCATCATCTTGTATCCAGATCTAGAAGCTATCATACATAGGTATCCTACTCATATGGCAATATGTTGAGCTATGAGAGACACTTAGTTTCTACTTCTGGCTGGTCGAGTAACTATGTAGGGACGCCTTTGATTTGTGATGCTCTCATACGTTTTCTTATAGTATCGTTTGTATATTTGCTACAGAGTACATTTTTCACAGTGGAGGCGCAATGGCCCAGTGGTTAGGGCAGCGGACTCGCGGTCATAGGATCGCGGTTTCGATTCCCAGACCGGGCGTTGTGAGTGTTTATTGAGCGAAAACACCTAATTCTCCATGAGGCTCCGGCAGGGGATGGTGGCGGATCCTGCTGTATTCTTTCACCATAACATTTTCTTACTTCCTGTTCCTGTTGTGCCTGCAATTCAAAGGGTCAGGCTTGTCATGCTGTGTCCCGCTGAATATCCCCGAGAACTACGTTAAGGGTACACGTGTCTGTGGTGTGCTCAGCCACTTGCACGTTAATTTCACGAGCAGGCTGTTCCGTTGATCGGATCAACTGGAACCCTCGACGTCGTAAGCGACGGAGTGCCAACAACATTTTTCACAACTGTAGAACTCTATTTTTAACAGTTTGTTATATTTAGATGTGTCTCTCGATTAACCCAAATATACATCTTGGTCCGCTGTGAATAAAATTCGTCAGAGTATAATTCATACTCTAGGGAATCCAAAGGTGCACAGTGTGACAAAATACTTACTCTCGTCGTAATTCTTCCGTTTACTTCCATATTACTTCTTCATCTGTTTGTCTGCCTCAGTCACCGATTTAGTGGTATTCTCGTACCGTTATTACACAATGCTTTCGTGTGTTTCACTTAATTCATAGCAATAAATAATTCGTTATATGACAAATTCGTTTCTTATTCGCATTATGATGATGGACAGCAGAGGTTTTTCTTCATACACACCGAAAGAATACCTTTCTTTTGGTTGACTTTCTCTTGTGTTTGATGTTTGTTTATGAAATGCATAGCATCTAACTGAAATGCGGCATCTCTTTGTACCATGAAATGTGTCTATAACAACACGTCTCTAAAACACATCGTCCGTTTATAAAGCGGCATCTAAGTTATCGACTAATTTGAAGTCTTGTTTAGAGAAATTTTCCAACATTATGTCAAACGATTAATTATATGGAAAAGAACTCCATTTTTCCCTTTCGTAAATATTGGTGATGAGATCAAAAAATGTTCGGGGGGTGGGTGTTTGGCTGGTATTTGTGAGTTTCAAACCCACAATTTTATGTTTTCTTTTATCATTTATCGACTTGAAAGTAGCGAGGGGACAGAACCGTTAGGACGCTGGAAAAGTGCTTAGCGGCATTCTTCCTGTCTTTATATTCTGAGCACAAATCTCGCCGAGGGTGATTTTGCGTTCAATCATTTGGAGGTCGGTGAAATAAGTAATCGACTTACCTACCACCTTCAAAAACTGCTGACTCTCTACCAAAATATAAAACCATTACACTGTGTAACACGATTTTTGTCCCTGGGTAGCAACTGTTGTTTCCTAATTGCTTTGTCCTCGAACGTATGAAAAATGGTTAATATTTCCTTCAACTTTTGCTTGTGTTACATTTATTCAAACCCCAAAGAATCCCTCCCAATCCGTGGCTATGATGTTCCCTCACTACTCCAGCACATTTTGTCAGTCAGTAAGGAATATGCTCAAGTGGTTAAGGTCAAGCAACTGAAAAGCAAACGTGTGGTATTCAGGAGAATATTTGCTATAACTATATTTCTGCTTCAGCAACTTAGTGCTGAATTTGCCTGAAATGCAATGGAAAATAGGTCAAAACTTTGAAGTCCAAATCAGAAAAGCAAAATTTGTTAGGGAATAGTATGCATTTCGTTTAATTTCTAGATAGTTGCAAATTGGAAATAACACTTACTGACCAAAGACAAACACTAATAAAATTTTGATTTTGTTAAAAAGTGTTTATTGTTATTTAATACTCATATTTATTGTAAACAATGAGGAACTTAATTCATAATTCATTAACGCATTTTAAAGTTATTTTATGATTACTAAAATCCATGTTTCATATTAATTCCTTACATTTTTTTTCTTTTTTCTTTTACAGGTAAGACATTCTCCTTGTATTGATATTTGTTGTCTCAACAAAGGCTTCAACAGGAAACCATTGTTCTAATTGTATGTAAGCACAGAGATCTTTTTTAACATTTTCGCATGTGTAAAAATATGTTAATATTGGAATATATATAAAAAAGAACATGAAAAAAAAACTAGATACTTATATTAACCTGATATTAATTTCTTAATGTGTTTTTCACTGTATACATGCTTATGTGGGGGTTGCAGTTGGATTATACACAAGGAAAACTCGTATATATGTCGTATATATGTCGCATATACAGAGATTGGACAATATAATGGAAACACCTTAAAATTTCAAACAAATTTATTTTAATATGGGATTGGACCGCCTTTGGCAGGTATTATAACTTGACTTTTATGAGGTATGGACTCATAGAAAGTTTGATTAGTTTCTAAATGAATTTTTGTTCATTCTTCAGCTAAAACAGTCTCCAGTTCCTGTAGTAAAGCTGATGGAGGATATCGACTCCTTACTTGTTCATTTTTTTTTTCTAAAATGCACCATAGATGTTCAGTAATATTGAGATCTGGGGACTGTGGCCAGATAAGATGTTCAACTTCACTAGAATGTTCCTCGTGCCATTTAGTAATAAATTTAGCTGTGTGAATTGGTGCATTAACATCCTGGAAGATTGCGTTTCCCCCCGGAGATAGTTCTGCAACCATAGGATGAATTTGATCAGATTACATGATTAATTATTCTTGACTATTAATTCTGTCATGAAGGGAAACCATTAGCCCGGTGGATTTCCAAGATCATCACAGTTCCTACGCCAGGTTTAACAGTTGGAAGAAGGCAGTTTGGGTCAAATGCTTTTTTGGCTGTTCCCACACGTATACTCAGTCAGTGGTTGGAAATAAGGTAAAGGATTACTCGTACGAGAAAGTAACATTCTTCCACTGCTCTAGGGACCAAAATTACGATACTATGACGCTAGGTGTTTCCATTATTTTGTCCAACCCCTGTATGTTGCCATTGGGTATGGAACTATCAAGCATATTTCTTCGAATTTTCAAATATGATACCGTTGATAATTCTTTATGCTAAATGTTTTTCTCTTGAAATATCTCGGATTTCGAAATGCCTGTACATTTGCATGTATAAACGGGAGATATATCTAATTGGATCATTGAATGCTCAAGATTCTCTCCGCGGTCTCATATGTTGCATTTAAAGGCATCAACATTCGATATGCATGGACACAACTCTAACCAAATACAAATTCTCCCATGTTTCGAAGGACCTGTTATTTTTCCAAGGACTGATAATGGAGTTTGATCTATCAAGAAAAAGAACTATTCGAAGCGAAAGTAACAAAATATTTTAAGCTGTAAAATGAATCGAAAACTTCACTTGATATCCATTAAACTAGTTCTCTGTTTACGCAAATACCGCCATAATATTTGAGACAGTTTCCATACCAACCAAATGTAAAAGAAAGTTTATCAGAGCAAATTGAAAAAATCGCAGCAAATATTCTGTATTACTGTTTTACATACGTTTGTTTATATTGGGGATGAACTGCAGTTCGAGTCATTGTGGATGTTGTTAATACATCCAGGAATTAAAATTTCTACTTACTGCCTTTATATGAATTATACGGACGTAGGGAAGGGGTGCACGTACGTGCACGCGTGTGTACCCCCATGTGTTGTATGCGTGTAAGGTAGCTGATAGGTTTTCACTTTCTTTTTAATATTTTGATTGAATTTATGAAAGGCAACATGAGAAGAGTAAAAGCTAGAGGTGAATATACCTTAGTCACAGGAAGAATTTTCTATCCCATCACTTACGTTTTTACAAGGTCTTCTGGTAGGGCTGGCAGGGAAGATACTGAATAAAGCATAAAATTTTGAAAGAGAACGTGTTTACTTTTCATAGCTCTAAAACTGAAAAATCCTATGTGATAGTTGGTTCTTACACCCGCGTGTAATTTGTTAGGGTTAAATCCAGAAAACTGATTTCACTAATGTTTAGAAATGATTATGAACAGAGTGAAATCGTTATGATGTATTTCCCATTAAGACTAAATATATCTGCGACCTGCGAAATGGATATGCGAACATTAGCAGAGACAAGGACAGTGGGGTAAAATATATTATAATGGAATATAATTGTTGAATACTGTCACCTATGACTGAATGGACATTTGTAAATGATAAAGATTTCCTTAAATTTGTTTTTTATTCTTTGTTTCATTTCCGCAAGTTAGATGTGATGATACTAACGAGAAAATAATTCTGATCATGGAAATTTAACAAGGGATTCTATTTGTGTCTGTGCACCAGTCACATGACAAATACCAGAAAAAAAGTAACATATATGGGTTACATTTATATATATATAAATGTGGAGGCGCAAAGGCCCAGTGGTTAGGGCAGCGGACTCGCGGTCGTAGGTTTCGATTCCCAGATCGGGTGTTGTGAATGTTTATTGAGCGAAAGCACCTAAAGCTCCACAAGGTTCCGGCAGTGGAGGGCGAACCCTGCTGTACTCTTTCATCATAACTTTCTTTCAATCTTTCTTCATATTTCTGTTGTACCTGTATTTCAAAGGGCCAACCTTGTCACACTCTATGTGATGTTAAATCTCCTCGAGAACTACGTTAAGGGTACACGTGTCTGTCGAGTGTTCAGCCACTTGTACGTTAATTTCACAAGCAGGTTGTTCCATTGATCGGATCAACTTGTACCCTCGTAGTCGTAACCGATGGACTGCCACGATATATGGATATATGTCATTGTAGTGCATGCGTATGTATGTATGTATGTATGTATGTATGTATGTATGTATGTATGTATGTAACTCTTGTTTTTAATTATTTAAATTCTTCCTTTGAAGTAGAAGCTGGTCTCTAGCGAAGATACAAAGCTACATCATTGGAATGTAGGTAACAAAAGCAACGTCACATTTTATACCTAAGACAAGTCTTGCATATTTGTACTGTTCCGCTTACACATTGTATTTCTAATGTGCGAGTAAGTTGGTTTATTTCTTTTTGTGAAAATCCAAGCTTATCCAGACCGACAGTTAGGCATATATTTATAAAATCAGGTGCTCCAGTTATCATTGATATAGACGTAAAGTATGTATATATATATGTACGGATGCATGTATGCATATTTATGTATATAGGAAGGTCAATTACATTTCTCGTCTAATCAGTTACTAATAGCAGCTATTTGCGGATACCAGGCTTAAGGGATCTTCTACGTGAGCGCTAACATGACTGCCAAACACCAACGTAAATCAAATTTTTTTGTGACTAATATATATAGTAATTTTCAAAAGAAGCCCAATGTTAGTTTCTCTGCTGTTGTGCATGCGTCTAAAATGGATGGACATAACTGTAATGGATATTAGCAAGGCATGTATATAAGCATCTCGTGCTCGTTTTCTGATGTTCCCTTACACAGATAACAAAACCAGCTTTCGAAAGTCTGATGAGATTACAAGTGGGCCACTCGTATTAACTTCAGCACCTCCTACTACACAAAACCTAAACATCCTGCTATTCTTGTACATTGTGCATCAGTATTTGAGAAGCAATTCGATTTTTCTGAGATTGTAATCATGTCTTAAACGTTTGAGATCACTATTCACTTTGCTTCTGTAGTAGACGTAAAAAATTATCTATGCTGGAATTTAAGGAGTGTTAAATATACGCTGTTATGATTACAGCACACATACAGATACACACACATATGCATACATAATACAGATACATACAGAAGAATATATATATATATCGAGTGTGAGAGAGTGTAAGAGAGAGAGAAAGAAAATTGACACAGCGATAGATTGATAGATTAATAGATAGATACATACATACATGCATACAGACAGACAGTGACAGACAAAGATAGACAGAAATAGAAAGACACAACACACCGTGTCTGATGTGTGAGTATGTGTAAATGTGTATGAACATGTGTGTGCTTGTATGTGTGCTTATGTGTGTGCATATTTGTGTGCATATGTGTAGCCGTGAAAGACACCAGTAATTTATTTTAGAATCTATCAAGTTCAGCTCACGCAGGCACACACACACACACTCACACACACACACACACACACACACACACACACACACACACACAAACACGCACACATACATTTGCACAGTAAATGTGAGAAACGTTCTTCAGATTCCTATCATACAAGGACATGTGTACTCTTCTACCCTCTTCTCTTCGCCCTCCTTTCCCACCACTACAACTGCTATGGTGTACTGTTACTGCTACTGCACCTACAACCACTTCGACGACATCAACACTGACAAAGAAGCAATAATGATGTTTTCACAAAATTCAATTCATTATTGATTATCCTTCCACTGTGTTTCCTGGTAGGAGGGAAAGCACTCGTGCTAACACTAAGGGAGATAAGTCATCCAGCCTAGGAACTTCACAGTTGGAAATGATGGCTAAAAATATATTGTCCAGTTGTTGTAGGTTTGAACAGTGAGGTTAGATGTATATATGTATGTGTGTGACTGTGTGTTAATTTATTGTAATATTTTATGTCAGAGAAATGTTTGCTTTGCTTTACAGACGAGCGTCTCTGGATATTTTAGATTATTATGAGGTTTGGTTTCTTGTGGCTAGTGTGGACACATCCAGAATTTCCTTTAACCTCATTAACGTGTGAATATGTGTGTGTGTGTGTGTGTGTGTGTGTGTGTTGTGTGCTCACGCGTGGTAGATATTCCCTGCGAAGCAGCGTAGGCGACAAAGGCTTCGGAGCGCCACTGGTCAGACAAGTTTGACAACTACTTCGGCGCACGGAAACCTAGACACTCGCCAAGATATAAATACATGTGTGTGTGTGTGTGTATGTGTGTGTGTGTGTGTGTGTGTGTGTGTGTGTGTGTCTATGTGTGTGTGTGTGTGTGTGTGTCTATGTGTGTGTGTGTGTGTGTGTGTGTGTGTGTGTGTGTGTGATTGTATATAGAAGAATATATTACTCAAAGAATTTCCAACTTCGATTTTCACGTTTTATTTACAATCTTATAATAATACGAGTATAATGAAATGATAGAATATTAAATATTATATATCTGAGAGAGAGAGAGAGAGAGAGAGAGAGAGAGAGAGAGAGAGAGATGCAACAGTATCAGAAGCATACATTGAGTTCATATACTACTTACGTCCCTTTATTCTGTGTATAGATTAAGCATCAGCTGTTTCTAGTATATATCTCTTATCAATAAGTTTCCGCTCTTCTTGTTGAAATAATTACTCACTGTAGAACGAGGTCAATTTAATCGATTTTTACTCCTCCAAAATATGTAACAGTGCTCCCATGCTAAACTTACCATTTATTGTTAAAGAATATTATTGAAAAATTATTATTATTATTATTATTATTATTATTATTATTATTATTATTATTATTATTGAGAAAGCAATGCTTCCTATCAAAGTGACACTGGGCTACAAATATACGAAGCCCAGTATGCCCATCATGACTACCCGTCTGATAAGGGCACACTAGGCACATGCATCCCAACCATATGTGCGCGACATAGTGATCTCATATCAGGATTAACAGCGCATGACCTTGCAGGTGGGGCCCAGTTAGAATTTTCTTCATGTCGAGTAGCCCATCCCGTTCAAAAGGTCTCCGAATAAGGGTTGTTTAAGTATGTTGAGCAAAACACCCAAGTTTCCAAAGGTGAATTATTCAAGCCCCAAAGAATTCCTCTCAACACATGGCTATGATGCTCCCCCACTACCTCTGCTCATGATCAGAGATGCACATATCGTCAGCCACCAAGGGACAAGCTCAACTGGTTACGGTCAAGCAACTGATAAGCAAATCTGTGGTATTGAGCAGAATATTTGCTGTAGTCCATCTTTTATGCCACGACAAAACAATGTACATGATAACACTCCCAATCAATTAAGTTCAGATGCCAAGAGAGCCACTGCCTGTTGTTGTTGTTGTTGTTGTTGTTGCTGTTGTTGCTGTTGTTGCTGCTGCTGCTGCTAAGGAGCCGTGATGGCAGAATCTTTAACACGCCGAGCGAAATACTCAGCGTTAATGCGTCCGTCTTTACATTCTGAGTTCAAATTCCACCGAGATCGACTTTTCTTTTTATCCTTTCAAGGTCGACAAATTAAGTACCAGTGAAACACTGGGGACGATGTAATCGACTAGTCCATCTCCCCCAAAATCTCAGGCAGTGTACCCTTAATAGAAAGGATTACTATTATTAAGCCGGTGAGCATGCAGACTTCTTAGCAGACCGGGTGAAATGCTTAGCAGTATTTCTTTTGCTGCAACGTTCTGAGTTCAAATTCCGCCGAGGTCGACTTTGCCTTTCAACCTTTTGGGTCCGATAAATTAAGTACTAGTTGAGTACTGCAGTCGATGTGATCGGCTATCCTCCTCTCCATAAAATTCAGGTCTTGTGCCTATAATAGAAATTATTATTATTATTATTATTATTATTATTATTATTATTATTGCTGTTGTTTTTACTGATGCGGTGACACGTCAGAACCTTTAGCATGCCGAACAAAATATTTAGTGGAATTATGAGATCTATAAAATAAGTATCAGTTGAACACTGAAGTCTATGTAAACGACTTACCTCTCCCTTCAAAACTGCAGGCCTTGTGCCAAAATATGATGTATTTATTCTTGCCATCATTATTTTATTCCATAGCTTTTAACGGTTTCAAGCGCGTTTCTACTGTACAATATGGCTCCACCCCATGCTCCGTAATATTTGCAGCATTTTGCTCGGATGATCTAGAGTTGTGTTAGTATCATATATCAGGTTCATTTTGTAGGTGGATTCATTTCGTTGCTTTTAGTACTATTTCACTGTTTTGTTTCTTGTGTAGAATATATGAGTATTTTGTTAGGTTGTTATGGAATGCTTGTGTTTCGTGCACGGGTTATATGTAGTATTATGTGTTTTAATATCTGACGGTGATGTATAGTGTGTCCGCTGGGGCAGGGTAGTGTTATATTATTGGGGAACAAGTGTATTTACTTTATGATTGTTGCTGGCGTTGTAGTAGAGAATGTCGGTTATGTAAGAGTATACGATACATTATTTGCTTTGCAGAATATGTAGGATATGCATGGGTTGTAACATACTAGTTAGTGGAAAGGCGGTGATCTAATACAACTGTTAG
>NC_142935.1:18760921-18795921 GCF_046866305.1 Octopus bimaculoides
TAGATGTTAATCAATTTTCTTTCAGTTGATGTTACCAGTGAATAATTAAAACAACATTCAGTTTAAAACGGAGACCACTTCCTCCAGTTGAGAAAACACCACAAGCATATATCGGACTATTTTACGTTATTGATTACAAAAGAGTTCCCATTCTGTCTAGTGCTTTTGGGCTATGGGTTCTTCACAGTTGATGAATTTAGGTTGTCTATAGGATGCCATCTTCGATTTTTGTTTTTATCTTACCTCCTGCAAACGGCTTTCGTCTAGTCTCCATCCTTTCTACTGGATGGGGTGATATTGAACATGTATATTTAAAACAATAACCGTATTTTCTCAATACTTTACAAAGCTAGTGTTTGAATTAGTTATTATATTTCCAAATAAGTAATACAGTCGGTCAACATAGACTACAAAACTGATGCGAAGGAACAGAAGCGGTCAGATTTAGAGCGTTATACACTCGTAGAAGCTCTTGGAAGTGGGCTCGACGCAGAGTTCGTGTCCTGTCACTGAGAGCTGGTAAGTTCTGAAATATTCAAGCTTGCTTAGTATGGAGATGTAATTTCTTATCATTTACAACCACAGATTTAGGACAATATAACATTCATGGATTTGAGAACAATCAAGTTGCTTCTGCAAGCAAATGTGAACATTTTGTAGTTTAAAAGTGGGGACAGACAACGTGTTGATTCGGGTATAGGGAAAAGAATGGTATTTTAAGGGACGTTTAAATCATAAACAAGCAGTGGAATATTGTAGGTATAGTATATCTGACGCTAAAATAGGCATCTTCTCGAAAGATGTTACAAATGTATTTCTGCTAACCAACAAACAAAATGTCAACATACGTCGTAGGCGTAGGAATGGCTGTGTGGTAAGTAGCTTGCTTACCAACCACATGGCTACGGGTTCAGTCCCACTGCGTGGCACCTTCGGCAAGTGTCTTCTACTATAACCTCGGGCTGACCAAATCCTTGTGAATGGATTTGGTAGACGGTAACTGAAAGAAACCCGTCGTATATATGTATATATATATGTATGTGTGTGTATATGCTTGCGTGTCTGTGTTTGCCCCCCCCCCTCCCAACATCGCTTGGCAACTGATGCTGGTGTGTTTATTTCCCCGTAACATAGCAGTTCGGCAAAACAGACCGATAGAATAAGTACTAGGCTTACAAAGAATAAGTCCTGGGGTCGATTTGCTCGACTAAAGGCTGTGCTCCAGCATGGCCGCAGTCAAATGACTGAAACAAGTAAAAGAGTAAAAGAGTATACGTCTTTGAATGCAACAGGTAGAAATAAATGCATGGTGTGATAGAGGAAAAAACGTCGTACTGTTCAGGTGCAACTTAGACGTTGGAGCGGATTGTTATAATTGTTTTCAATATTTTCTTAAATCATAGACGTATTACAAGTTATAACTAATTATTCTTAGTTTCACTAAGTGTTAATATGGAGTGTGTTATGGTTACTTTCCTGATGTTTTTGTAGGATGGGGTTTTACTTTCTCCACATTTTTATCCCGTTGTAAATAATTGTTGTATGTAAGGATAGGGCCTTACAGAAGCAGCAATAATAATGATGATAATTATAATTGTTGTTGTTCTTGTTGTTGCATTTGTTATTAGTGTATTGTATATTGTAATCATCCTTCTTATATGCGTTGCTGTTTGTAACTATTTCGTTGACTTTCACACTTAAATCAAGTATACATTATTTCCATAATACGAGAAAAAGAAATAGGGGGGGGGGCAAAACAGTTAGCTAAACCTAACTATATAGTTAGGGTTGTCTGATAATAGCACTCACACACGCACACACATTATAGCGCACACACACACACACACACACACATCACAGCACTGACTCAAATGCACACACAGACAAATGTGTGAGAGTAGGTGATTCAGTATTGATTGCATACGTACCAATGATATCGCCTGTATGTGTTTGTTTTTTTTTAATGTGTACCTTCATTTTTTTCATGGATTGCATTCTAAACATGATAACGGAAAAAAACAAAAACAAAACAAAAAAATAGAACGGAGAAGAAAATGCCTATATTGTTTAATCTTTTTTGGTAATATCTCTACAGGTCTTACTTCTAAAGAGAAGTGAACAAGGAATGATAAAAAGAAAATGATAACAACCTTTCTTCCTTTTGTCATTTATTCACGAATTTCCACTCTGTTATTCTAGATTCGTAAGCATATATTTTGTAGACAATCTTGCAATACTTTCTTGAGATACCGAATATATGATTGTTTGGTGCGTGCGTGTGACTATATATATATATATATATATATATATATACATATATATATATATATATATATATATATATATACATATATATATAAATGTATTTATATATGTATGTATCCATATATGTATATATGAAAACATGTATGTATATATATTTGTGTAAATATATGCGTCTCTGTATCTATATGTGTGTGATATAACATTGCTTATATATATATATATATATATATATATATATATATATATATATATATATATATATACATATATGCATTCATATATGTATAAAGATATATATACGTGAGTATATATATATATATATATATATATATATATATATATATATATATATATATATATATATATATATATATATGTATATATACGTGAGTATGTGGAAGGTCTAGAGAGTTAATGACCCTCTATGAGTATATGTTAGATATTTTGCGCAACACAGTAATCTGAATATCTTTGTAGTCTTGATGCACATAGATGTGCAAAAACAAGCGCTGACTCACATACATACAGGTATATGCAGTTCATGTACGTATACATACACACTTTCGGTGCACTTCATATGGGCATGTGGCATGCATTCTGTTAACGTAAAGCAGTTTTGAAAGTACGCACATCAATGCCTAAGTTAAATATTCGAAACGAATACATAATAAGACAATTTTTGTTCCATTTTATCTGCAGTAATTGGAGGATCACTGCAACAATATTGTCACTTAGCTAAACGTTTCCTCCATATCTGCATAGAATACTAAGGGCGCAACGAGGCATTTCATAGAGTAAGCCTGGCTCTGATTTCCTTTCTACTGCAACAAATGTTATTGTTGTTGTTAATATTATTGATAAATTTGTTTGCGTTGTATCGATAGTCGTTGTAATATCTTTTGCTTGATTTTCTTTCTTGCTTTGTTTCTTCTTTTTTCTTCTTTTGTTTCATCTCTGGCTGGTGGAGCAGTATTGTTATTTTGGTGCTGTTGTATAGTTGGCATTATCATAGTTCGATTTTAGTATGATTATTATTTGTTTTGTAGTTTATATTCGTGATTTGGGATAATAGTAGTCTACTTATGTAATCGTAGAATTTATTATTCATCTGTTGGTGTGGTTCAGGATTTCAGTTTCGTATATGAATAACAAACAAGTATAGGCTACTGTTCCTTGTTATGTGATGTTGCTCTTGCTGTTGTTGATTACCTCCAAATCGTATCACTTTGGGTAGCCCCGTTAGCAAAGCAGACCCAACCGTAACGATTTCGTTTAAGACTATATTGTTAAATGTGTGCCTCTTTTAATTTTCTTATAGAATTTGTCTACTGTTTTTAATCAAATTAGAAACCGATTAGACCCTCGTTCATTTACTCAGCGTTTGTGTTATTCGTAGCTCTACATCGTAATTGTTAATATTTGAGATGTGACATATTTCTATTGTGTTGACAGCGGAAACAACACGAACATATGTTTGCAGATCTACAGGAAATGCGGATGATGAATTGAGCAGCATTAATGGTGAATGTGAAGATACAGAAACTTAAATGAAAAATTGAAATTGTAAAGATACTTAGTCTAAATTTAGTTTGTATCAACATTGAAATATAATAATTCCCTCAGCCACTAGCAGATATTTATAGTCCCCTTAAAACTGTCATTAGACATACAGAGTTTTCTATTTTACTTCATTTAAGTATAAACATTAAACATGGATGTTACAGCAAACAAGCAGCTCATGGAGTGGTCAAAGAAAAAAAAAACTGAATTCTTTTAACTCGTATATATTTTCTTTCTTTTATGCTTGAACGGTGTTATATGCCAGTGAATAATAACTTTACTGTCAAAAATTTGAGTGACATAGCAGTGTATGGATACCACACTGTAAATATCACTGCATTTCATTGTACTGTATACATAAGAAGCTTTTTTTTTTTTTATTATTATCTAATTTAACAAAGGCGGGGAGCTGGCCGAATCGTTAGCCCGCTGGACGAAATGTTTAGCGGTATTCCGCCCGTCGCTACTTTCTGAGTTCAAATTTGCCTTTCATCCTTTCGGGTTCGATAAATTAAGTACCCGCACACTGGGGTCGATGTAATCGACTAGTCCCCTTCCCCAAAATTTCAGGCGTTGTGTCTTTAATAGAAAGGTTTATTTCATTTAGCAGACAATCAAATAACATTGACCATAATTATCATTCCTACGAATACTATCGTCATTAGTTCACATAATAAATCTAGTAGGATAAGGAGGTGGTAAGCAAGTAGAAAATGGAAAGTGAATCAAGGAATTGTCCCTCAAGATTGTATGTTAAATACTTCCGTTTTGGGAGACTTTCATTAATTTCCCAAACGAGTAATAACACACCACAATTGCTAGACTTCGATATCACATCTACTTCATATTGGATACATACATTCATATATCGTACAAATACACACCACACACGCGCGCGCGCGCATATAGATAGATTCATATATGCATAATTAGTGATATAATGATATAGATGTATCGGGATATACGTCTCAAGCACAAGCACACACATACACATACGCACACGCGCGTACACACGTACAAATGCACACACACATCCACACACACACATTCACACACACGCACAAACGCATACACACAGGTATATACGTATGGGCAATCAAAAGATATTTGTTACTGCCGTTCATAATACTAACAAAGCCGCGTATAACCGTCAAAATAACAAAATAAATATTAAAATTGACAGGGAGTGGAAGCATTGTTATGAGAGAACAGTAGAGTGAGAAAAACAATAAAAGATATTTAGATTTACAGTGAATAGAAAAATATACATCGGGGTGTGTGTGAGTGTGTTAGCTTGTGTGAGAAATGTTGAATTTACGTAACAAAGATATATACATTCAAGCATGGAGATATATGTGTGTGCCCGTGCAAGCGTGTGTATAGTTATCCGTTAACGATAACATTGATATTTGATCTTATACTGTTCGTGTTTGTAGTGTTACGTGTATGTTCAGGTTTGTATGTGCATGCGCGCGTGCATATGTGTGTTTGAACTTGTATGTTCGTATATGGAAGCTTATGAACATATTTCTAAGTATGAGTCCAGGCAAAACAAGCCTCCATGCCTATTTCCTTGTAGTATCTCTTTTAGAGTCTGTCAGAAATTGCTCGTTAACACAATCAATTGATCATATCGAGCAGTACATTGACTCCATAAATAGACACCTTTGGTGCAAAAACGGCTTTGTAAGGCGCCTTGCAATTTAACAATTATTTTAAAAGATGTTTCATTCCGCTGTAGATGCAGCCTCTGGCAAATGGACCAGAACTGGCTTCTGTTCTAGATGATCAATAACTTTAATCTTCTTTGTAGGCGCCATCAAAGTCCGTAATACTTGTGTTTTTTTTAACGGTGGATGATCTAGAAGAGTTTTGTTGAATGTAATATTTGTATAAATCAGACTTAGAGCAGTGGCTGTACTAAATTAATGGTGCTTGTTTTAAATTATCCTTTTGGAAATATACCCCGTATAGTGTCCTTTTTTCTTACGATATTGTGAAATGTAAATAGGCTCGCAATTTTAATATCTTTCTCTCTCTCTCTCTCTCTCTCTCTATCTAAATATATGTATATATATATATATATATATATATATATATATATATATATATATATATATATATATATATATATATATATATATATATATATATATATGTATATATATATATATATATATATATATGTATATATATATGTATATATGAAGATAGATAGATAGATAGATGTGTATGATTAGATGCGTATATATGTATATATGTATCTATGTAGGTAGGTAAGTATCTAATATAACAAGAATGCATAATTCTAAAATGGTTTCTTCTAATAATCAGAATTTCATAATGACATTGAGACATTGAGCAGAGTCTAAATTCCATATATGTTTGAAAGTTTCACTATATTTAGTAGCTATAATATAAACAGTTCTAAGGCGGTGAGTTGACAGAATCGTTAGCACGCCGTACGAAATGCTTAGTCGACTTTGCCTTACATCCTGTCGGGGTCGATAAATTAAGTACCAATGAAACACTGCGGTCGATGTAATCGATTGGTCACCTTCAGCAAAATTTCAAGGACCTGTGCCTTCAGTAGAAAGGATCATATAAATAATTCTACACAAGCTTGTTAAAAGTATATGGCTTGCTCTGATACGAAACTCGTACTCTGATACTATTAATGTATATATACATATGCTTTGAGATATCAGTCGTATATTAAATATCCTATTGTTGTTAACAAACAGTGATAATTCCTGTTTAACCGTAATAATTTTGAAGCCTGTTATTTAAAAGATCAATAGATGTATCTAGTTCAATAGTAACATGGTTAATAATCTCAAAACATAAGAATTACTTAATAGACTTAATAAGCCAACGCCTACCACCTAAATAAGATGATGATATACTATCGCGCCCGCAAATATTTTATATGATATTAATAATCACCACGGGACATATCGTATTGCAAAGAACATCAGGAGCGGTAGCTTTAAAACTAATTGCACCATTTTCAGATGTTGAATACATTATAAGGATACATCAAGCTAAAAGAAAGATTGTTCAGCTAACCTTTATTTATTTTGTGGCGTGGATCTCCATTGGGAGTTGGGCCACAAAAGTCTCCAACCAAGATGAATAGGACGTCTGGCTGGTTGCACACATTTGATGGCTAATGGTATTGTTTTAACTCCTTGGAGAAATACACCTCACTATATACATGATGTACACAAATACACACACACACACACACACACACACACACACACACACGTATATATGTTTATATACACAAACACATTCTCATGTGTACACAATATCTATGTGTATAGAAATTTGTATATGCACATGGAGGTATATGACCTTTCATTTTATGTACCATGCTATCTATATCTATCTCTATCTATCTATCGATCTAGATGGATAGATAGATAGATAGATAGATAGATAGATAGATAGATAGATAGATAGATAGATAGATAGATAGATAGATATACGCATACATACGTATATATGTGCATATATATATATAAATACAAGCGTATGCATATAAATATACGTGTGTGCTTGTACAATTATATGTATACATACATGTGTATATATTCTGCATGTATGTATACTCAAACGCACCTCCACACACACACATACATTCATACATATCGTATCAAAAGTTTCTCGAACAAATTATATTTTAATAAAAAAATTAATTAGTTTTAACATCATCTCCTTCGAAAAAGTCACCTTGCGCAGCACTACATTGACGCCAGCGTTGCTGCCACTTTCGTAATCATGCCTGGAAGTTGTCTTCTGTTAACGGGTCGAGTACCTTCTGCGATTCGCTCTGGGTCTCGAAAACGGTATTAAAACGGCGATCTTTGAGTTGCAGGTCTGTCTTGAAGAAGAGACGGAAGTCCGTGATTGCTCAATCTAGAGAATAGGGTAAGTTCTGAAACAACACTCTGTTTTTAGCCAGAATCTCACGAGCGAGAACTCGGTGACAGGGTGCATTTCCGCCGTGAAGAATCCAGTTCTTCGCGCTCCACGGATCCAGTCACTTTCGCCAAATGTCCTCCCTTAGAAGCTTGAAAACGGTCGCAGTAGAACATTCGATTGACGGTCTGGCACTGGTGGTGGGTACCAGATTTGGTGCACAATGCCACATCTCCAGTTGTGCTGCACGTTGCATGTCTTCCAGCTCGCCGATCCTCTTCCAGGAACTTTCTTCCACTTTTGAAGCGCCTGTGCCGCTCCAAACATTACAGACGGTCCATTGCCTCGTGGCCGTAAGCACCACGAGGCACTCTCAATGTCTTTGTAGCAGAATTCCCGAGTTTAACGCAAAATCTCACGTTGGATCTTTGTTCTTGTCCATGTTAGAATCGCAGACTACAGCACACACGTGACCACAGAAACACAAATTTCAACAACTCGCGAACTAAACACAGCGATGTCAATCGGCACACTGTCTCATGAAGATTACTGCTGACTCTCACTGACCACGCAACCGTGTGCTACCATCAGCTGGCGTACTACAGATGCATAAATATATATGCGGGCATATGTATGTATGCATAGCTTTGTTTGCGCATGTGTGTCCGTGTAGGCTGTACACACATACATACAGAGATAGAGGAAGATCCCATAGCCGATATCTCATTTCACAATTTGCAATTGATAAAACTAGATGCAGTATTCAACCGATAATTGCTCACCCTCTCAAATATTGGACATGTTTGCAGTAAAAGATGAAAATGAATATGATTAAATAATTTCTCTTAGGGTTTGTGTGTCTGCTGGTCAATATGATTGGGTTTCTGTTCTCATAAATATATTAACTTATGAGCTACAAACGACCAAGAATATACGGTAATGGATAACTAGTGAATTAGGTCTTTATGACTCATACCAATAGTGAGGATGGACTTAGAGATGTAGCAAGAAATGATAGTATATGATATTTACGAATTGTTTCTTCCTTGTATTGCATTCATCAGTTTCATTCGGATTGTAGCAATACGTATTGTGAATTATATTCCATGGAAATATTGATCAGTTCTTGTCACTTCCTTTCTCGTGTTACTCTTCCGTTACTTTTCTTCAACGCTTCATTTCTTTGTCCTCGTCATCATTATCATCATCATCATTATACTACTACTACTACTACTACTACTACTACTACTACTACTACTACTACTACTAGTACTACTACCACCACCACCACCACAACCACTACTACTGCTGCTGCTGCTGCTGCTTCATACATGTATATTTATAATTGTAGGGATACGTGTTTATTTATACGGATATATGTCTTTGTATAAATATGTGTGCAGTTACGTTATACATATATACATAAATGCCTCTCTCTCTTCTCTCTGTCTCTCTCTCTTTCTCTCTGTCTCTCTCTTCTCTCTGTCTCTCTTTCTCTCTGTCTCTCTATCTCTCTCTCTCTCTCTCTCTCTCTCTCTCTCTCTCTCTCTCTCTCTATATATATATATATATATATATATATATATATATATATATATATATATATATACATGTTATATATGTTGTATGCGTGCGAGTATATATATCTCCATATTAAGCGGATAAAAGAATATGGAAATTCCTTCGCGGTGATAACATTATTTATGTATATGACAGTACAAAATTACCAATAACAGACTAAAGAAAATAAATCCTGAAGTGATAAACATTATATTTCTTTATGAAAATAATATATTTTATGGAATGATGAAATAAAGGAAGACTATAATTTTTCTTGCGGTTTTGTCACCTTCAATAACAAAGATTTTTCTAATAAAAAATTTGGTTAGATTTAATCCATTAATATTTTGTTATTAATTTTATGTATGTATGTATGTATGTATGTATGTATGTATCTATCTATCTATCTATCTGTCTGTCTATCTATGTACCTATCTCTATGTTTGTACTCACACACACACCACGCACACACACACACACACACACACACACACACACACACACACACACACATATATGACTGTGTATATGTGTACTTGTTATCTAGTAGTTTTAACAACTTCTATATGAGAATATGTTAGAAACAGAAGATGCTATATTTCCAATCTAATAATATTATATTGCTCTGTACCTATCTCGCTATGTCTCCGCCTGTCTGTCTCTCGCTCTCTCTCTCTCACTCTCTCCCGTTGTCGTCATTCTGCGCATATATATACATATATATATATATATATATATATATATATATATATATATATATATATATATATATATATATATATATATATATATATATATATATATATATATATACATATACATATATATATATATATATATATATATATATATATATATATATATATATATATATATATATATAGCCCCAACCCTGCCCCACACCACTAACGTCCCATATTTGCACACCGCTACACACCAAAGAAACCAATTTCACCACTCGTCACACACAAAAACGTCCAACGGTGGCCACCCCCACCTATGGATTCTCTCCTGTACATGCACACTCCTTTCTACCTCCTCCTCGCTAATTATCTCCCTCCCAACTGGTCCTTAAATTTTTGTCTACCATTCTTACCCCATTTCACCTACCATTTCTTTCTATTCTGATGACGGACTAGCGTCCGAAACGTTCGGTTGTCTTTGACTTCCAGGAAGCGTTATATCACTAAGAATTTTGCTTAAATATATACTTCTTGTTTAGTTTCTTTCTTAGCTTCTGCTCATTACATCTTAAATGTTTGGGTGCACACGCATATATGTGTATATAAGTATAAAAGCATAATTCTGCATGTGTACATGTGTATGTGTCCCCGTAACTCAGCGGCTCGGGAAGAAAAGCGCATAGAATAAATTACAGGCATAAATTGAGTACTAAGAGTAACAGATGCGACAATCACTAGGAAACAGTTCACCGAAATCAAGTGACTAAAACTAATAACAGAATATGCCTAATACTGATAATGGGAAAGAAGGTGATGAGAAGGATACGAAGTGGAGAAACAAGAGGAAGTGAGATTGAATAACTAGAGAAACATACGAACGAAAGAAACGGCATCAGAGCAAAAGGGAGAAGTGTGGGTATAAGTAAAACGACATTGAAGATTTATGAATGTTAAATGTTTCTGTATGAAAGCGGAAACATTGTAACTATGGTTGTATGAATACTGTGTATGTAAGAATGATGTATAGTTGAACATTTTATATTGTAGAATAAAAAAAATGATGTCAGCGATATTAAACACAGTCACGCATGCGCACATATACTTAGACACATACACTCGCACGTGAAAACACCCACACACGGTGAATACATACGTATCTATGCGCACATTCATGTACATATATGTATATGCTGATATATATATATATATATATATATATATATATATATATATATATACACACATACCTATAAATATATATGTATATATATATATATATATATACACACACACACATACCTATAAATATATATGTAAATACATATATATATATTTATATATATATATATATATATATATATATATATATATATATATATATATATATATATATATGTATATACATATATATAGTTTTATACATATCAATATTTATTAATGTATTTGCCTGTATGTATATGCTAATGTATATAAATATATATTTATGTATGTACGTATGCGTCAGTGTTCTTACGTATTGTGAGTCTATAGATCTTCGTAAATGTATACGTTTATACAAACTCTTTCATGTATAAGTGTGTGAGCGCGTATCCATGTGATGTGTTAATAGTTACTTATGTAGGTAGATTCGTAAGTTATGTACGTGTGTATAGGTGCATAACTTTTATCACCGAATAAATGTACGCACAGACATATATATGAAGGCAGAAAAGGAAGAAATCATTTCATGATATGTCGAATTGACACGCTATATTTAAAGTAAATTTTATTGAAATATTTTAATATCTATCTGTGTATATTTACACATTATATTAATATTTTTATCACGTTTGTTTTTCATGTGTGTCGAAGGAATTTTTAATTTGGTTCCCATCTTTTTACCAGCATATGTATTTTTCACATTATCCGTTGTATTCTATTCCTTCCTTTGAGCATATGAGCATGTATGTGTGTATTCTTTTATTTTTACTCCTTCATTTGTCGCAGTCTTTTCACTGTGGCCATCATGCAGCACCGCCTTGAAGTGTTTTGGTCGAACAAATCAATCTCAGGACGTTTTTTTTTATTCTTTTAAGCCCAGTACTCATTCTATCAGTTTCTTTTCCTGAGCCACTAGTTTACGGGGACATAAACACACCAAGACCAGTTGTCAAGCGGTGATGGTCGAGACAAACACACTAACACACACATATAAACAACAGGCTTCTTTCTGTTTCTGTTCTTCCTTTTAATCTCTCTCTTTATTTTCTCGTATTCCTTTCTCTTGAAGACCGCTGGCTCGAAACGTAAAACACCTTTTTATTTTCCCGAACGTAAACTAATAGACCTGCTTATTGTTCATACACCTGTCTTCGTCTTTTGTTTTTTTTTATAAATTTCAACTTTATATATATATATATATATATATATATATATATATATATATATATATATATATACTTATGCAGGTATTTAAACACATACACATATAAACTGAAGTATCTCCTTTGAATAGCCGAGAGCCGTAATGTCTAGCCATGTTCCCCTTACACGACAACCAAACATGAAGTATCATTTCTGTTTGTCAATGAATTCGTTCATATACTTGTTACACGGTCACCTGTTCGAAATCTACCTACCTCTGTACCTACATATTCCCCCTCGCACATACACATACACAAACTTGCTCGCAGGCACATACACACATTTCTATTATGAATGCACGTTTGTGTGTATAAATGCATTTATATTGCAATTTGAACTGTTCGTACAAGCATGACTACACTGGATTTTGCATTCGATGCATATAGTATTGTTGTTAGGTGGGTGCACTAAAGAAATTAGTTTATGATATATTTATTTCTTCAGTACCTATGACCATAAATCGATTTATTGTGCACGTGTTCCAGTGATGTACTTTTTAATGATATTTACCATAAGAAGACATGATGGCGGTATTGACTTAAAACAAATACTATTTTGCCCTAAACATTCTAACTTGCCACACCCTCAACTCTATCACGTGAATTAAAGTATGTTCGCTCTTTTTACAAACCTTACTCGTTGAGGTACTTCGTCCTTTTTCTTTCTTTTGCAATAATGTAATGTAATTCTTGGATATATTGCACAGCTCTTAGTGCAGTTTTGCATTGTGAATTTAGAGATAAATCATATTAAATCGTCAGCCTAAACACTTCGATATATATTGTTCCCTGTAGCATAGTTTTGTGTCATGAACCGGATCCTTGTCCGATAAAAGCCTACCGGTAGATGTCTGAGGTTAATGTAATCGGATGGTGTTTGTCCTTTACATAACAAACCAAACAAAAAAATTTGACCGCGTGTCAATCAAATTAAAACATTATTATAAATAGCCCTCTATAATCCCAGACTAATTAACTAAGATATTATTAAATTCAAGGTGTGGTAGCTAGGTGCATTGCACAGTAGATAGCCCGTTGCTACACACACTAGATTGATCGAAAGACAAATATTTGCTGGCTTGCAGGGAAATGGCCTTCTCTATTAATCCACATGAAGTGAATTAGATGTAAATTTAGAAATTTTATTTCCAGCAAGTTGCATGTGATATGGTGGCTTAAGTATTACTCGTGGTAGTAATATTAATAGCATTCATTCAATCAATTAACAAGTGTGCTTGTAACAACGTATGCTTCTAGCTCCATTTATGCAAAAATTCAAATCGCCATCATCAACATTACACAAACAATAATAACAATAATCTGCCGTACAAACATTCAACTCAGTTATATCTCCATTTCTACAAATAAATAATCAATCATTATCATCTCTTTCATCATAATAATCATCGACATCATCGTCATCATCATCTTTATCGTCATCATCATCATTATCATCATAATGTTTATTAAACCTCTTTATTTCCATTCTCATCTCCGTCTCTCACTCCCACGTGATTAGTTCTCCCTTCTCAGTACAGTATGTTTGTATGTATATACATACATTTATAAATATATATATATATATATATATATATATATATATATATATATATATATATTCACATGCATACACAAATACACACGCACCCCTGTAAATAGCATGAGCTACTGGTATGTGTGTGTTCGTGTCCATGTACACATATTTGTATGTATCTATGTATGTATATTTAGCTTCATCATTACTACAGTTATCTCTGTCTATCTATCTATCTATCTAGTTATCTATCTATCTATCTATCTATCTATCTATCTATCTATCTATCTATCTATCTATATATATATATATATATATATATATATATATATATATATATATATATATATATATATATTTACCACCTACATCTAATCACTTTCAAAACTTTTTGTTGTTTTAAGTTATGTTTAAAATTCAGGAAATTAAATTCTATTTTGTTGTAGACAACGAGATTGATTTCTGTGTAGAATCTCTCCCTCCCCCTCTCTCTCTCTTTGGATATAAATATATATATTATATATATATATATTTATATATATGTATATATGTCTAAATGTATATATATATATATATATATATATATATATATATATATATATATATATATATATATATATATATATGTATATGTGTGTATATATATATATATATATATATATATATATATATATATATGCACACACATATATATGCTGGTGTAGTGGAATTCTGCTCGTGTCAATTCGTTTTTGTGTGGGCGTATATATATATACGCATTAACGGATGTGTGTGTGTATGTGTGCATCTGAGTATATGTGTAGCTGTATTAATGCGTGTGAGTGTACTTATGTATGTATTCGAGCTAATGAATGAGTTCCTTTATGGTCGTTCGTCATCTTACATATGGCTGCCTATTCTCCCTCAAATTACTACCCGCTTGCTTAAAAATAAAATCATGTAATTTAGCCCTGGCGTACGATTCTTCCAAAAAGCCCATTGTGATGGTCATATCACCCAGCTGGTTCCGTCTTTACCTTCGATTATACAGGAAACATATACAATTGCAATTAGTACGTGTGTTTACATATAGAAACACTTTTTCTTTATATACATATACATTGGTATGTAAGTTATATTGAAAAAAAGACACATAAGCTTTCCAAGAAATATATTTATTTCACATTGAAATTATATTATGGATTTTTGTTGGCATATTAAATGATATTCGTCCAATGAATGAAATATTTTAGGTAGCTTTAAAACTAGAAAAATAACAGATTAAGTTTAATCTATTCATTAAAGTGTGAGAAAAGAAATTCAACATTAAATTATATTATAGAGTTCATTTAATTTTAATAATTTAAAGGAAATTCATTAGAAACAAACAGAAGTGTGTTATTTTCTAAAATTTAATCTTTTCATTTAAGGGTGAGAAAACAAATTTTGGCATGTTGTCTATCTTGATGTTCTGAGTTCAAATTCCGCCGAAGTCGAACTGACCTTTCATTCTTTTTACTGGTCGATAAATTAAGTACCAGTCAAGTTCCAGGGTCGATGTAATAGGTTAACTCTTGTGCCTATAGTAGAAAATATTATTATCATAGTTCTTCTTATTAATATAGATGCTGTTACACTACCCTAAGAGAATACGAAAAGCCTACAGGAGCAATGATCAACCACGAGAAGTCAGTAAGCTTGCAGCTCGGCACCTGGAGAGGAAGGCCCCACGACAACCGACAGCCTGGTGGAGCGCTGGACGGAAGGATCTGTTAAGTTGCTCGGGGTCTAGTTCTGTCCGTATCTCCAAGTGGACAAGAACTGGGCGAGGTGACAGACAGGGTGGCCAGTCTCACCCAGAAACGCGCCGACAGGAAGCCATCCCTGAAAGGTCGGGTGGGAGTAGCTACTGCGTATATCGCATCCGTCATACTGTCTCACTGTCTTTCTTTGCACCTGTTCGTGGCTGAACGGGCTGGTACGTTTGCTCTTCTACTTTTTGTGGAGGGGACAGATACCACTTGTGAGACGCCCCATTTGCTGTCGGCACCCGTTGCATGGAGCACTGAGTATGCCGTGGCTGAGCATGCGCAGACAAGCACTGAGGCTGCGACATCTCCAACGATACCTTAACGCTGAGCATATGTGGCCACCGTTTGTTGAACGCGCTTTTCCGTAGCTCGTCTCCTTGACATAGTTACGAACCCAGACCAAGCGTAGATCGAAGCAGGGCGCTTGTCACTTAGAGTGTCTCCGGGAACTATTGATAACCTTTAGAAATCCCAAGCCTGGCTGTGTTACATGCTCTCGTACAGTGGCCGCGCATTGCCGACTTGTGGAGCTTTGTTGATCAGTTATTGTCACGTGTAGGACGGATCAGGCTATCGTCTAAGACGATTGTAAAGATTGCGTCGCCTCCTTCTTTTGGCCGGAAAGGCAGGGTATTTTTTTCTGTTTGGTGGCTATGGCAAAAGAGGTTGTATAGTGGACGAGATTGAAAGGGTTGAAGACGGGTACCATGCTCGTTGGCAAAGACCTCACTGACATTTTCAGGTTCCACCTGGAAAGGAAACAGGTTGGAAAGGGAGGTACTGTTACCCAGTAAGTTCGTTGAGAGATGGATGAATGTTAGCAAGAATGGCCCGTATGAATGGGTTTAATCTAAATGTACGCTTGTAGGCCGGATGGGAGGAAGAGGAGAGGGTGCCTTCCTAAGGAGACGGTGGTGTTAAGGGGTCCAATGTGCGTGAGGTCACTTTGGTCACCTTACAGTGGAACTTCCTCCTGTTGTGAAAACGTATTTTTACTTCAATCTCTATGTTAATCGTTGCGTTTGTTGGATGTTTACACGTTTAACTTCACTGTTCCTCGCTTCTGTATCGTCCTCTATGTCTTATGTTCGGCCCTGGTAGCCAATAAAGAAAGAATTATTATTATTATTATTATTATTATTATTATTATTATTATTATTATTATCATCATTATTATTGGGGTGGAGAGCTGGCAGAAATGTCAGTACGCTGGGCGAAATGCTTAGCGGAATTTCGTATGCCACTACGTCCTGCGTTCAAATTCCGCCGAGGTCGACTTCACCTTTCATCCTTTCAGGATTGATAGATTAAGTACCAGCTAAATTCTGGAGTCGATGTAATAGACTAGTCCCCTCCCCCAAAACGTCACGCCTTGAGCTTATAATAGAAAGGATTATCATTATGCTTATTTCTGAGACGGCGAGCTGGCAGAATGGTTAGCACCCCGGGCGAAATGATTAACGGTATTTCGTCTGCTGCAACGTTCTGAGTTCAAACTTCGCCGAGGTCGACTTTGCCTTTCATTCTTCGATTAAAGAAGTACTAGTTACGCACTGTTCCCGATGTAATCGACTTAATCCTTTTCCATAAATTTGAAGCCTTGTGCTTTCAATAGAAATGATTATTATTCTTGTTGTTTTTGCTGTTCTTGTTGTTGCTGATACTCTGTTCATGATTACACATTAATAAATAATTGATATTCATAGACACATGAGCTTTCCAAGGAATATATTCATTTCCAATTGAAAATATATAAGTGTTTTCTGTTGACATAAATATTTGTTTTCTTTCAGTGAAAGAAATATTTTTGGTAGTTTTCAAACTAGAAACATACTGGTTCAGATTAATCTATTCATTTAAGATTGAGAAAAATAATTCAACATTAGACCACATTTTATAAGACATTTATGTTTAATAATTTAAAGGAAGTTCATGACAAATACACAGAAGTAAGATATTGTAAGTTATTTCAACACTTCATAATGCTGTCTAGATTCAACACAATTTACAAACTCAGTAAGTAGTAGCAAAACCTAAAATGAGGTTATTTGTCAAGGAGTTTTTATAAGCTCGTACATTAAAGGAGCCTAGAATATGCCTGTAGAAAAATTTATTTATCAGTGAAATTAGATTATTTTATTATATTAATGTAGTCAGATATTTCAAAAGTTTTATCCTATTTTTCACCATTTCTCATATGATTGATTACAAATCTCGCCTTTGACGTCAAGTGAATTTTCTTTCTTTATTTTATTTCTTTTTCCTTTCTTTCTTTCTTTATTTATTTATTTTCGACACAATCATAAACAATTCCTAATTGGAACTGTTTACTCACTATTTTGGCATCACAAAAATAATTTCCTAAAAATTCCATTTCAAAATTGATTTTTTATTACTTTCGATATCTGTACTCCTTAGCACAATTTTTATATATTTATTAACATACATAATATATTTATCTACATACATACGCGTGTGTGTTCGTGTGTGTGCGTGTGTGTGTCTATACACATCTATATACATGAGTGTGCGTGTAGGTATGTATATATATATATATATATATATATATATATATATATTTGCGTGTGTATATACATACTCACATACATATATATATATATATACTATATTCATAGCGCTTTTGAAATATTAATCAGGCCGCTGACATCGATTTGGTTCATCATAACTCTTAATCAATCCCCGTTTGTTGAAATTTTACCTCCACTCAATAATATCTATCAATACAGTTACGAATACTTGCATGTCTTATGTTAGAATCTTTCACTGATTTCATTTTACATCTTATATTTTGTTTGTATATATATATATACTGATATATATAAGTGAAAATTTGTTAGTTCCGATGTATTTTGAAGCCAGCCATACGTAAATTAAGAATCTAATTACTTATTTTTTTTCTTTTAATTTGTAAGTATAAAGTAATGCTCTGCAGCAAAATACTGCCAGGTATTGTGTTTGGATGAATTACATTCTGAATTCAAATTTGGCTGCGGGCATCTTGGTCTTTGGTTCTTCCTTGTCGATAAAAAGAAAAACTACCATGTACCAAGGTCGATGATATCGGCTAACCTCCACAGCCGAAAACCATTAGCCCTCTACTCTTCTTTAACTCTTTTACTTGTTTCAGTCATTTGACTGCGGCCATGCTGGAGCACCGCCTTTAGTCGAGCAAATCGACCCCAGGACTTATTCTTTGGCGGCCTAGTACTTATTCTATCGGACACTTTTGCCGAACCGCTAGGTTACAGGGACGTAAACACACCAGCATCGGTTGTCAAGCGATGTCGGGGGGGGGGGATAAACACAGACACACAAACACGCACACACACACACACACACACACATATATATATATATATATATATATATACAATGGGCTTCTTTCAGTTTCCGTCTACCAAATCCACTCACAAGGCTTTCGTCGGTCCGAAGCTATAGTAGTAGACACTTGCCCAAGGTGCCACGCAGTGGGAATGAACCCGGAACCATGTGGTTGGTAAGCAAGCTACTTACCACACAGCCACTCCTGCGCCTCTGCCTAAACTAATAACAAATATTGCTATTGTCATTATTATTATTATTATTATTATTATTATTATTATTATTATTATCATTATTATTATGATTGTTGTTGTTGTTGTTATTATAATTATTATTATTTATTATTATTGTCATTATTATTATTATTATTATTATTATTATTATTATTAGTAGTAGTAGTAGTAGTAGTAGTAGTAGTAGTAGTAGTAGTAGTAGTAGTAGTAGTACACGGAGCGATGAAATCGTTCTGCATGCTCTCGTACAGTGCCCGCACACTGCTGACTTGTGGAGCTTTGTCCAACAGTTATTGTCACGTGCTGGAGGAATCCGGCTATCATCCAAGACCATTGTGCATGTAGCCCCGCGTCCTTCTTTTGATCGGGAAGGGAGAGCAATTTTTCTCTGTCTGGTGACTATGGTAAAAGAGGTTGTGTTGTAGACGCGATTTAAAGGGTTGAAGATGGGTACCTTCCTATTTGGCCAAGGCCTCATTAACCTTTTTAGGTCGCAGTGAGGCTGGGGAGGGAGGTGCTGTTACCCAGTAAGTCCGTTGAGAGGTGATTGAATGTGGAAAGAATGGCCCGCGTGATTGGGTCTACTCTAAGTGTGCACCTGTAGGCAGGAAATAAAGGCGAAGAAAGTGTGCTTTCCAGAGGAGCCGTCGGTGTTAAGGGGTCCAAAATGTATGAGGTTGACTTTGGTCACCTTACGGTGGAACTCTTCCTTATTGGGAAAGTATATTGTTGATTTAATCTCTTTGTTAATCGTTGTGTTTGTTGGATGCTTACACGTTTAATCTCACCGTTCCTCGACTCTCTATCGTCCTCTATGTTTTGTGTTCGGCCCTGGTATTATTATTATTATTATTATTATTATTATTATTATTATTATTATTATTATTATTATTATTATTATTGTTATTATTATTATTATTGTTATTATTATTATTATTATTATTATTATTATTATTGTTATTATTATTATTATTATTATTATTATTATTATTGTTATTATTATTATTAAGTCGGTGAGCTGGTAGAATCGCTAGCACGCCGGGCGAAATGTTTATCAGTATTTCATCTTCCGCTAGGTCGACTTTGCCTTTCATCCTTTTGAGGTTGATAAATTAAGCACCAGTGAAACATTGGGGTCAATGTAATAGACTGGTCCACACCCCCAACTTTCAGGCCTTGTGCCTATTGTAGAAAGGATTATTATTACTATATGGTTAGCACGCCGGGCAGAAAGTTTAGCAGCCTCTCATCTGTCTTATCGTTCTGAGTTCAAATTCCACCAAGACATACTTTACCTTTAATCTTTCAGTTGTCGATAAATTATGTACCAGTCCATTCCTAAGATCGATGTTATCGCCTATCGACAATTTTCACTTTAGTGTGATCATTAAAATATGTAACTGTATTATAATGATTTCATTCATGTAACTACTTTTGTTTCAAAACGTTCACTCTTGTGAAAATATTGGGAACTTATATTTGGCATTTAATACTGTGAAGTAAAAGTGATTTTTGGAAAAGATGCACCAGATTCTGTTACTATTTACCATTTTGGAACAGTTTCATGTCTCGTATGTTGGCAAAACATTTGCAACAAACTCTAGTAACTTAATCACACAAACGTCGTCATTTACTGATATTTGACTTTACGATCATGGCGAAAACTTGCATTTACTGCATTTACCTGTAATCTGTATGAAATATAGTGAGATTTTGAAGATAAAATATATACAAAACCGTTTCGCTAGAAGTGAAGTACATAATAAATTAAAATTAAATGCATTTAATGTATGAAAAAGATAAAAACCTTTTTGTAAATTATAATTTTGGCAAAAATAGCCTATCATTACGAAGAATACAATAATGAACAATATAGTAAAATATCAAATTATTAAGTCACAATCACACAAACCCAAATGCGTGTCTGTTGTTGTGAAAAATTACAAGTCCTTAACATGTCTGATGAATGCAAAGTCAAGTACTTTTACATTCAGGATAAAACTACACGGGTGAAGGATTTTTGATGTTTTTTTTCTCAATAAGTCTATATAAGATTTTAGTGAGTGTATACGAATTGAACTCGACTCTTTCCATATTTCTCTCTCTTTCTATTTCATTTCTCTCTCCTTTTAATTTCTCATCTTCACTTTATCTCTAGCCCTACTACTATGCTGCTTTCTCCTTTTCTCTCTTTCGCTGTCTCTGTCTGTCTCTCTGTTTCTCTGTTTCTCTCTGTCTCTCTGTTTCTCTCTGTCTTTGTTCCGCCCGTCTCTCTCTCTCTCCCTTTCTCTCTGTTTCTTTGATATCGATATCAACCATGAATGCTATCATATCATTAGTATTGGGAAGCGATAATTTCTGCAAATATTATTTTTCGTGGTGAGGGATTCGGATCTTAAAGTATATAATTAACAATTATTGGAAAACACGGCCTGTTATGTTGGTTTTAAAGAAAGACAGTAAAACAGAAAATGAGTCATTAAAGGAAAGGAAAATAGTACAAAATAATTGGCTGAAGTTAAAAGATAAACGCAGAAAGAAATATTAGGAGGGAAACAAGTAAAAACAAAGCGCAGAAGGAAAAGGAGCAATGAACTGGCTACAAAAACTGACGAACAAGAAAACATAGTAATACCTTACTAAATATCAGGCTTTCTTTTAATACGCTTCCTTCTTGGTAGTAATGATCTTCATTGTTTGTGCTTTTATTCCGTTTATTGTTACCTGAATTGTTTGTATATTTCTATTAAGGAATCTTCTTAAATAGGCTTTGATTTTCCTTGGTGACGCACCATTATTTTAACTAAAATTTGAACGAGTTACTTCTCTTCTGTGATTTGACATCCAATGAAAACCCATCAATATTTTCGTACGAACCGAAGTTATACAGCGATGAAATATCTGAAACCTACTACTTGAAATACTCACGTTTACGATTTACATTTAAAGGTTTTATCAGTCAGCATATAGTGACAGCATTGAAGTTTGTAAACTTGTTTGGCTACTGTTACACCTGATTAGTACTTTGGACCAAAACTATTTCACAAAGCCATTAACTTAGCCCATTGTGTCATAACCCATTGTTTCTAAACCTACCATATCCGACTCAATTATTCTGTTATACGTTCAGACTTGCCAGATCTGGCCTCTCACACCTAACCTACAATGTCATTCTACACAGAGCAATCTTATCATCAAGATTTCAAAGCAGCAAGAGAATGTGTAAATAAATAAGATTTATATTTGACGGAATAATCTGAATGCTAACATTAATGTTTTCGCTCCTTTACTTGTTTCAGTCATTTGACTGCAGCCAGGCTGGAGCACCGCCTGTAGTCGAGCCTATCAACCCCAGGACTTATTCTTTTCAAGTCTAGTACTTATTCTATCGGTTTCTTATTGTCGAACCGCTAAGTTACGGGGACGTGAACACACCAGCCTCGGTTGTCAAGCGATGCTGGAGGGACAAGCACAGACACACAAACATATACACACATACATATATATACACACACACATATATATATATATATATATATATATATATATATATATATATATATATATATATACATATATACGACGGGCTTCTTTCAGTTTCCGTCTACCAAATCCACTCACAAGGCTTTGGTCGGCCAGAGGCTATAGTAGAAGACACTTACCCAAGGTGCCACGCAGTGGGACTGAACCCGGAACTATGTGGTTGGTAAGCAAGCTACTTACCACACGGCCACCCCTGCGCCTTTAAATATTATTTGAACACTTTGTTCAATACAGAATGTAAAAATATTAAACGTGGTTTGGTATACTGTGCTATACCTATTCTTTATGGTATACAAGTGCAAAAATATTTTTAGCGAAGGTAAAATTTAAGAAGTGGTATACGAAGTATAGCAGATTATCTGAAACCTTACATTGTGAGTCACACCAATTGAATTTTTATTTCTCTTTATTTTGTGATGTATCAAGACTAATGCTAACATTCAATATGAGTGTCAAGAGCAGTATTAACACACGCCATATACATATATATAGATTTAGAAAGCGATTACATAAAATGTGTTTAAAAAGCTTCATTCCTAAATAAGGCACAATATTTTGCTGGACACAAACAATAAAAGCACTTCTTGACTCATGTTTATATGTTGTTGGCACTCCGTGGCTTACGACGTCGAGGGTTCCAGTTGATCCAATCAACGGAACAGCCTGCTCGTGAAATTAACGTGCAAGTGGCTGAGCACTCCACAGACACGTGTACTCTAAACGTAGTTCTCGGGGAGATTCAGCGTGACACAGTGTGACAAGGCTGACTCTTTGAATTACAGGCACAAGAGAAACAGGAAGTAAGAGTGAGAGAAAGTTGTGGTGGAAGAGTACAGCAGAGTTCGCAACCAACCCCTGCCGGAGCCTCGTGGAGCTTTAGGTGTTTTCGCTCAATAAACACTCAACGCCCGGTCTGAGAATCGAAACCGCGATCCTATGACCGTGAATCCGCTGCCCTAACCACTGGGCCATTGCGCCTCCACCATGTTTTTATGAGTCACTCTTAAAGGTTGAGGTATTGTCTTTGCTGTTTCAATGTGACCTCGGAACATGAATTAAATAATCCGAACACATTGTACTAATCACTTGTATCTGAGAGGTTTACTGCCATAGTCACTACAAATACTAACAAGTCTACGAATACGTTATTCCATTACTGGCAAAATAATTAAAAATCTGGCAGTGGAAGAGAAGAACCTCTGTATTATTGGTCTAAAAACCTTACAATTCTCATTTTATACCGAGTACAAACTTAGTCTGAATACTGCGAGGTTTAGCTTTTGCTTCTGTTACATAAGTACCAGGCGGAAGGTCTGGATGGCACAAAGTACTTTGATACGCATATGAGTACTTTTATATTTTAAAGTGTAGAACTATTTCTTGAACACGCTCTTCGTGACATATGGCCCTACGCAGAAAATTTCTCGCATTAAATCTGATTCGAAATTTGCATATGTTTTAGCATCACTAGAACTTCAAGAAACTTTGCATTTCAGAGTAGGAGGTGAAAGTGTTGTAACGAAAAAAGAGCATGAATAATAAATAGGATCACATCTCTCATTTGATTTACACAACAACGCCCGCCCACCACCTCAGTTATTGCTCTTTCCATAAAACCAAGGAAAGCGCATTTATGTGTTTGCGCCTCTTGCTAGAAATAGCAACGAAATTACCGTTGCTATTTCTGCTACTTCTAAACAAGGACACATACATTGGATACTGTAATCATTGATTCCATATAATATAAATCGACAAGGCCACGGAATTGTAAATTGCCTTTCATCTTTGGTTGTCCAATTTCAAAACGTACGAAGATTTGAAGAACACCAGCAATATTTTGCAGAGAAACTCGAATCTGGTTCTGTATAAAATAGCTTCTGACGTCTTTCAAATAATGCACCGCATTATAAATAACTGCTTCACTCTTACCTTATTTCCTATACTACGCAAAAAAGCCTTCATTCACGGAACCCTTTTTAGTGGAATTATTCCTACTCAGTTTGAGCTCTGCCAGTATCATTAGCTACATCAAAACTACATGTTATTGATTGGCTAGGAAGCATCTGTCATGGATTAGTGGTAATCCTATTTCTCTTCAGATACAGCGATAGAAAGGCATAGGCACTCTAACTATATACATTCATATATAGGCATTTTATACACATGCAAGCACACTCTCGTGTATATGCATGTATGTATATATATAAGTATATGTATTTGTGTACGTCCACATACACAATTATATATTCATTTACATATATACACATGCATACACAGACGTACATACTTTATCTCTGTCTGTCTGTCTGTCTGTCTGTCTGTCTGTCTCTCTCTCTCTCTCTCTCTCTCTCTCTCTCTATATATATATATATATATATATATATATATATATATATATATATATATATATATATATATATATATTAGAAAATATTTGATATTAAGCAGCATATATCTTATAGCCTATTTAACAGTTGCCATTATGTAACGCAATAAACTTTAGGTAAACATATATTGAGCTGAATAGAATCCAGCTGAATAATCTATCAGCTATGTATCGATAAAATATATTACAAACTAATATTTATTATTGTATGTGATTCACAAGATGTCAAAGGTCAAATCCAGTGAATACCCAATCTCAAAGTAAATGATTGTATTTCTCATCGGATCACCAATTCCATCCTGATATTCGACAGTTTAATTCTAGAGATACAGTTGTTCGGGCTATAGCGTGAAAACAGAACTGTCATCTTTCAAATGAAATCGCATTCTAAAGAGCTTACGTTGGCGACATGTCATTTGGAATAATGGTTGCTACTTAAAGATCAAGGCTTCAAACTGACATAATAGAGTTATATGGGATGACGTTCGTGGCGACATCCAACTGTTCATGATCATTGGCAATCACGTTTTCAAAGCTGATTGTTCTTCGTAATTTATATAATGAAACATTAAAAAAAAAACAGATCACAAATATTTCTTTTGTTGTACGTGTGGGCGGGAACATGTGCGTGTCTATATATATATATATGTGTTTGAAATTACATGTGTAGGTGTATCTTTAATCTGTTGTTTCATCCATTAGACTACAGCCATGCTGGGGCACCGCCTTGAAGTAGTTTAGTCAGGCTTATCAACAGAAGTTCTTACAACTATTTTAAAAGCCACGTACGTTTTTTATCGAATCCTTTCTTTTACCGAACCGTTAGGTTACTCGGATGTAAACACCGGCTATGATGCGGTAGCAGGGGACAGACACAAACCCAGGTACACACGCGCGCACACACACACACACACACACACACACACACACACACACACACACACACACACACATACGCACGCATGTATGTATATATGATGGTCTTTCATTTTTTGTCTGAAAACCAGGCGATTAGGAAATAAACTTCTTATACACATGTATATTATAGAACCTCTCTCTCTTTTTCTCTCTCTCTCTCTCTCCCTCCCTCCCTCTCTCTCTACCTATCTATCTACCTATCTATCTAACTATATATATATATATATATATATATATATATATATATATATATATGTATACATATATGTATGTTGGTATGTATGTATGAAGGCGGCGAGGTGGCAGAGACGTTAGCACGACAGCCAAAATGTTCAGTAGAATATTGTCCGTCTTTGTTCTGAGTTCAAATTACTACACTGTCAACTCTATGTGATGCTCTCCGAGTGGATGAACTAGACACCAGTTGAGTAATGGCATCGGTGAAATCGTGTTACTCCCTCCACCAAATTGCTGGACTTGCAGAAATTGCAACCGATATATATATATGTGTGTGTGTGAATCTTTTTTATTGTCCTTCATCAGGCTTGACATCCAGTGCTGGTTTGTTTATGTCCCCATACTATGACAATTCAGCAACGGCAGTTAGATAAAAAAAAAAAGCAGAAAATAACTACTGAGGTGGATTTGTTTCACCTTAAATCATTCAAAGCGGTGCGACCGCACACCTACAGTTTAGTGACTATATATATATATATATGTATGTATAGGAGAGTATTGTAGTTCGTTTGAAGCATTGTGTATTGTTTGTAAAGAATAAAAAGTTTTGAATGCACTATAATACAAAAAATGGACTATATACCTGTTGTAATTTAGTTATCTAGAGTCCGATGATATTTCGGAATTACAATTGTTTCTTCAGATATTCTTAGATGGAGTCTGCTATAAACGGTTTTCTTTTTTTTTTTTCGGAAGCGTCTCAGTAGTGGTCTCACGAAGCTTCTTCCAGGATTATATATATATATATATAAAAATCTTATCCCTACAACCCACACAAAACAATAAATTAAAATATCATCATGTCTAAAAATAGATTTAACATCAATTCTAAAAATAGCCAGACACCTACTGCTGCCATCCAAAGGAATTGGTATAAAAGACAGAAAACCAGCCAACTTATTACAGTCTGTTAAAGACTGTCATACCGGCCATGATGACGAAGGGAAATAGCCCTGAAACTCGAGTCGCCTTTATATATATATATTTATATTTATATATTTATATATTTGATCCTTTATATTGAACACTCAATATTTCATCTACATTCAATACTTTATTTCATGGTGCCATCCATTTTTATTTTATTTTATATTATATATTGTATATTATATTATATATTGTATATTCCATATTCTATACCCCACATTAGTTCTGCAGGAATATAAATAAAACATAAAAAACAGACAGTGTTGGAACTCTTTTAAGCAAAATAATATATTCCTCTATACACAATCATACAAAAAAATCCACCTTTTTTTGTATTTATTTTTACTCGCATATATATATATATATATATATATATATATATATATATATATATATATATATGGGCGTAAAGTTCTATAATCGCATTGTTTCCTAACACTTCATTTTATTCTTTACGCGAAACAGTATGGTAAGATCAGCCGTGATGTATATTTAATATTATACATTTCGGATGTATACATGTGTAAGTGTATATACATAATTCTATATTTATGTATACTGTACATGTGTATGTTTGTGTCAATATATATCTTTAAATATTAATGTACATAGAATTAATAATGAATGTACAAGTCGGGTATTTTATGTTTATTAGAGATTAGATAGTATTTTTCTTGATTTGAATATTTGTTATCCATTTTATCTTTCACCCACTAAAACTAATAATCTCTATAAGGTATGTGATGTGTGTCTTCCTTTATATACTTAATGATATGTGTGTGTGTACATGCATAAGAATATGAATACTATGCATGTATATATGTACATAAATAATATGCATACTTATATATAATATACATACAAGTATATATAAATAATATATATGTATATATGTTATGTATATGCATATAAATAATATTCATATCAGTATATATATATCTATATACACACACACACATATGCATATATATATATATATATATATGTCACCATGTACATATACTTACAATTATTCATATGACGGAGTTTGCACGTGTGTGTAGGTGTGTGTACATGCATACGAATATGAATACTATGCATATATATGTACATAAATAGTATATATACACATATATATAATATACATACAGGTATATGAAAATAATATATATGTATATATTTTATGTATATGCATATAAATATGTATATCGTATATATAAATCACTATATACATATACATACAATTATTCATGTGAGGGAGATTGCATGCCTCTGTGTATGTGTGTGTGTGTGTGTGTGTATTGCGTGACTCAGAATAATTATGTGAAGGATATATTATAGAGAAAATTTATTTATCTTATATATATTCGTCTATATTAGCATTTCCCCATTCCATCTTCCCAACCGAACATTTATCTGATAAATAATGTTTGGCCCTTATTGATATATTATATTATGATTTAGCGTAAAGCAATTATATATTGAATAAATCGTATTTTACATATAGCTCGAAAGAAGCATGGAAAGTAAAGTTGAGGGATACGCATTTCGTTTACATGAGTATATGCTGTTTGGATATCATGTATATTTAAGTATCTATCAGCAAGCTAAGGGTGGTTGCCCGGCATTATCATCTCTATTGAACTGCTAATTGACAAATAAATTACCTTTAAAATGTTATTTTCTGTTCAATTCAATTACGTAACGTTGAATTTGTTCTAGAAAATGACTTCTTGATTTATTAGTCGGGATATTTCGTTGCTAATTCAGCAATGGTTGTTAGCAAACACCCACTGCAAATACCAGATAATTTATTGCTAACATCAATTATATTATTGATATTATATATTTGGATAAATGATTAAGGAAATATTGGAAGTATATAATTAATTGCTGCAGTTACCACTATCTTATACGTTGTCATATTATAACGTAACATTCACAACCTCAGCGTTAAAAATTCTGACCCATGTATATATACGAGAGTAGGGAACTGTAGCAGCCGATAGGATATTTATTTGCGAGTATTATTCAATTGCAATTTAATATGACCAGTTTTTATGGACAGGGTATAAAACTCACATGAAGCAATCTCTCATTTTGTTTCCTCGTAAGAGATCGATATATATTACCTGAAATTCTGGAAACCAAGCATTCACAAATTAGACATTGACAATTGTATGTGTAGAGCCATGCATAATCAGTAAAACACAGACGTCGGAAATATGAAAGCAAAAGCAGCGAAGCGTTAAAAGCCTTAGATCTGAACTGCGAAGTTTAGTATTTCTCTCATTGATCTCATGGACAAAAATGGGATACCTTACCAAGTAGGACTTTTGTTTTCTGTGTTATCAAGTCATTGTTTATTCATTGACATTCACATGAAACTAGAAATGAGTAATTTTCATAACCGGAAATTTCCAGGCAAAATGTGTCTTGCATGCCTTTTATTATATTTTTTTAACAACAGGATATGAGTATTGTGACGACAGATGAATGACTTAGATCTTTTACACTGGACACCGGAAATCATCAGGGCAAACCGGATAAATAATGATGTTACTAATGCTATTAAAATGTCAAAAGAAAAGACATATTGGGATATTGTAATCCGATAAAGAATCAAAAATAATTATTCACAAAATTTATGCTTCACAGTAAGAGACCTTGAGTTTTTTTAACGTTTCATAAGGCAGAAATAGTGGGGGAACGGGCATGGTATAGAGAAATTACAGCTTTTAACATAACAATTGCAATTCCTAAGATAGAAGACTGTAATATCTCGGACACTCACTATGGGGAGAGGGAAAGAGTGGGAAAAAGGGAGAGAAATTTAAAGAGAAACAGATAGAGAAATATACTAAGGGAAGGAATGAGTACTTACATTTAAAAACAAACTCACAGTTGACATACCATTTGTATGTGGGCGTAAATGTGATGTGAAGAGGCTTATCATAACTATGTGGTAAAGAAGTTTGCATCAAGTCATAATTTTCGAGTTGCCGCCATTGTATGTCTCTTTTCGCAATAATCTTCTACTGTAGTGTAGTGATGCTGCATGACCAATGTGGATGCACATTTTGAATGCAATTTGGTAGGTGAGAACTATTCAGAATCTTGTCACACATAAATGAGGTTGCGCGTTTCTGTTCACGCTTGCACTCGCGCTATCTGTGATTGTCTCCAGCACTTTGACAACCTGTTTTGGTTCGTTTACATTCATATACTGAAAATAATAATGATAATAATAATAATAATAATAATAATAATAATAATAATAATAATAATAATAATAATAATAATAATAATAATAATGATGATGAAAACAATCCTTTCTACTGAAGGCACAAGGCCTGAAATTTAGAAGGAAGAGATAAGTTGATTACATCGACTCCAGTAGACAACTGGTACTTATTTTATCGTCCTCCGAGCGGATGAAAGTTTATCTCGACAGATTTTGAAAGACCGCTAAACATTTTGCCCGGCGTCCTAACGACTCTGCCAATGATGACAGGCCTCGACTAAACCCTTGAAGGGCCCTGTCCACTAACTGAAACAGGAAAAAAGTTAAAACAAGTGTGTGTATGTCCTCGGGTGTCTGTATGGGTGCATGACTGTGAATAACTTTAAACCAATTATATCCTGAAAGAATATAAACACTGGCCCTGATACAGAGAAAAAAAGTGTGCCTTAGGACGAATATTTTCCTGAAATTTGTTTTGCGTTAAGTTTATCAGATGCATCTTTGGCACACTCGTTCTTAGGAATAGAGTGTACCAGAGATTGTTGGTCAATTAATGTGAAAGCTAAAAAGAGAGATGGATATATTTTGGAGCGGGGAAATGAGAAGAGAATTGTTGACTCGCTGGATAGGTTTGACGTCGTACAGTATCAGCATTTATGTATGTATGGTTATGTGTTCGTTCGTGAGTAACTCTAAGTGTATGTGTGTGTGTGAATGTGTGTGTGTGTGTGTGTTTATGACTGAGTGTTCTCATTTAGTTTTCGTTTATATCTTCATGCATCGAAAGAGTAACATTCTAAGAAGAATACTAAGCATTATCACTGAAATGAAGGTAACAAACAAATTCATATATTAAACTTAAGAAATTTCTTGCATATTTTTTACCGTTACGCCTTAAAGACTGTATTGATAATGCGCATAGTAGCTGGTTAATTCCATTGCTGAAAACCCTAAATTTTCCAGGTTATAACTCGGAAAAATCAAGTGTAAAATTTATCCGTAGTTATATATGCAGGTATGAATACATACACGTATACTATCTGTATGTGTGCATAAGTATACACCCATATTTCAAAATGTAACCACATGTGAATCGTTGGCGATTTTCTTCCTCCGACTTCCCATCTTTTGAACTTTCCGGTTTCAGAAGAAGAGCGTCTGCTCGAATCTTTAAAGCATTATTCTTTTCGTTCCTGAACGTCTGCTAATACATTGCATGTACTACGATCTTGCGTTCTTGATTTTTTTTGTTTTTTCTTCATTTTTTTTCGCGGGGGAGGGGGGTTACTATACATCCATATATAAATATGTATATATACGCGCACACACACACACACACACACACACACACACACACACACACACACACACATATATATATATATATATATATATATATATATATATATATATATACATTTATACATATATATATATGAATATATATGTATGTATATGTATGTGAATATGCACACACAGAAGTGGTGAGCAGGTGAAGTGAAAGGAGAAAGACAGTGTCTCAGTGATGGGATGAGTGGAAGAGAGAGAGAGAGAGAGAGAGAAAGAAAGAAAGAAAGAGACCTTAAAATTATTGAAGATTAATGAATTTATTCATACACACATATACATATTTATATATGCATATAGATATATATATATACATATACACAAACGTATATATATATATATATATGTCTGCATGTGTGTGTATGGATGCACATGTATATATATATATATATATATATATATATATATATATATATATATATATATATATATATATATATATATATATATATATATATATGCACACATATATACATACATTAAATATATATATATATTATATTATATTATATTCTTACGAACGGGACGTGGCTTTGATGTCAGGTATTTTATTGAAGTTTCTGAACTTTGATGAAGAGAAGTGCTGCATAGAGATGACACACATATACTAGTACATTTACATATATATGTATGAACACAGCTGCACACACACACACACACACACACATGCACATATGGAAATACAATGTCATTGTGAAGCATATAGTTTTTTTTATATATACATGATATTACTGCATTGATGAAAGCAGCCAGATAAACTGTGTAAGAGGCTCATTTACACGTGAATTACGTGCAATAATGATCAATGCAGTCAGAAGAAAGATAACAATATCCTATAAAGTATAGACCACCAAATGCCAATACTAAATAATAAAGCGTAATATTTTACCTTCAATATATCATACATTAGAGAATGAAAATATTGTAAACGTAATTAAAACGGAAAATAAAATATCAATATATATACATGATTGCGATAAGCATCACAGAATTATATGTGAAATCTTTTAGAAGGTAGAAAAGATTTATAGGCAAAGCTTTTCCTGTTAATATCATTATATTAGATCTACATAATTTAAGTTTCTTTTGATGATACGTGTGAAGGTGGGTAGTCTAGATGGTACGTTGTTCAACTAACAGTCATGAATTGACGGTTTCGATTCCTGCACCGAGTGGTGTATTGTTATTACATTTTAAAGTTACTCTACTCAGGTATAATGAGTAGCATTTGGTTAATAGTTACATTGCTTTCCCTCTAATGTTGCTTCGTGGTGGTTCCTCTGAGTGAAGTGAAGAAAAGCGATCTATTAGATGGAGTCCAATTACACATAACGAAATCAAAGTCCATGCTTAAATTCGCAAGCGATTGACGGTTGGCTCTTTAAGTACCACTGCATAAAATATCTTTCAATTACAGCGTAAGTACCTCTGTGCTTTCGCTCTACATCTGCTTGAAATTCCTACCGAATCCACCTCAGATCGGACCTTCATATTCTATATTAACAGGACAAATCAGTTAATGTGCTTTTGCATATTTTATTAAAGTTATATTACATTAGAATACTGCCAAAGACTGTTTTCTAACGGACATTGATGTTGAGATAACTACCACAGTTCTTGCTACATGTTTCTGTCTCAATTCCCCAAACACGCCACATAACTGAACCTCTTGAGCCTTCTCCACCTGTTGTGTTACAGCGCACACTATGTCACCAAACCTGACATATTTCCTGTATAACCAGCCAGTAGTGATTACTGATGATCGCCCCTCTTATATTACGTACACACAGCGGCAGTTATCACCTACACTCATCAAGCAATTCAAAAGTCCACTCTCTCCTTCTCTCTCTCCCTCTCTCTCTCTGTATATATATATATATATATATATATATATATATATATATATTTATATAAGTGGCGTTACTACAGGATAATATATGTATATATATATATATATATATATATATATATATATATATATATAATGTATGTATGTATGTATATATATATGTATATATATATATATAATGTATGTATGTATATGTATATATATATATATATATATATATATATATATATATATATAATGTATAATTTAATAAAACTTAGTAATTTCGGGTACATGAGAAAGAATCTGCATATAACCATCTGTAAATTTTTCTATTAGATTTTTGGTCTTGGATGAAGATTTTACTCAAAAGGGAAGCTGTGCTCGTAAGGGATTTTAACCTTTTTATGTAACCGCTCTGCACGGATAAAACGATTTTCCTGTAGCTTTGTACGCATCAACTGGTCTCTCCTCAGTACATACGATTTGAATCGAACGTACCGTGTACCAAAATTCTAGTATCAACATCGATAATCTTTTAAAACCGCCGTATGACATTTATTGTCCTAATAATCTTCTGACGTTTAGAATTTTCTTTTTTCTTTTATGCAGTTGAAACTTTCATGCTGCAGGCATCAGATTCCATCCGATCTTTATGTACAAAAGATAGGCAAAAGTTGTAAAGATAGCAACTTCTAAATTATTGTGATACGCACATATGTTAAGAATGTCTTCATGTCTTTTCGTTTCTTGTGTTAACATTTTATCTGCTATAGGAAAGGGTGTCGAAATAAATGAAAGTCTTTAAATTGTTTTAAATAGAGTAATATTGTTATCATTATAAGTTCTCGAATGCCGCTCAAAGATCCTAATTATACATACATACATATATATATACATACATACAAACATATATATATATATATATATATATATATATATATATATATATATATATAAATAATTATGTATACGCACACACAAGCACACATTTCTACAGAGCGAGAGAGAGAGAGTTAGATAGATAACAAAGACAGAGACAGACATATTCATACACACACACACACACACACACACACACACAAACACACAGAGAATTGGGCTGTAATTAATGTTTCTGGAGATGAATGCACGTAACCAGTGCAGATTAGTCGTTCATAGGAATATTTATGATATACATGTGTGCGTGTGGTGTCAGCGCGTGCGAGCACCTGCCTGTGCATGCTTTTCCTTGAGCGAGGATCTATGTTTCTAAATCTGTATCAAAATTTATATATCACTTCGCTATGTAGTGA
>NC_142935.1:18800921-18803421 GCF_046866305.1 Octopus bimaculoides
CAATAGCCACAGGTATATTCAAAGTGTATGTATGTATGTATGTGTATATGCATGCATGTATGTATTTATGTTTCTATGTTTGTACTTCATCCTACTTGTACGTGCATACGTACGTTCGCACACTTACAATCTCACAAACGTTCACACATGCGTAGACGCACACATATATCGACATGGTACTAGTACATGACAACACCTACTCAATAAAGTATAAGTGTGCGCGTGCGCGAGTGGGCTCGTGCGCGTGAGCTTCAGAATGTATTTTTCTGTGTGGTTTAATGCTATGTTGGTACATGCACCAATGTGTTTATGTCTATAGATAGATGTCTGTATTGACGTGTGCCTGTGTTCGTTGCTTATATTGTTATAGAGTGCGTGTATTCTCGATTAGTTTGCTTCTCAAACGTTTATTTAATTAATCTCAGAAAAATAGTGTTTCATTTGTGCATCATATTTTGCTAATAATAACGTCTATCTATCTATCTATCTATCTATCTATCTATCTATCTATCTATCTATTTTTTCGGAAGAGTCTGAACCTAAAAGTAAGGCCAATTTTCCTAGACCCGGAGGGTAGGCTGGTTGTCTTGGACGTCGATGGCACAAACGGGTGTGCTTTCCGTCTGGTGGCAGTGTATGCACCGTCCTTAACGGGTCGGGCGGATTTCCTTAGACGTCTAGAGGTTTTCCTCGGAACGTCACGACCTGTACTGTTAGTAGGGGACTGGAACGCTACCTTGGACACGCATATAGACTATGTGGGAGTGGATAGGAGTAGAAGGGGATGTAAGTGCCTCAAAGACCTGCTCAGACGTTTCCATTTGTCTGACAGGTTCCGACTCGACTATCCGAACGTGCCAACGTGGACTTGGACAAACCGCGTCGGATCGTCGAGATCGTATCTAGATAGAGTTCTATGTAGGACAGCGGATAGAGATAGTGTAGGATGTCCACAATTTAAAATAGTCAGCTACACAGATCACAAGTTTGTGACGTGTACGCTCGACTTAGATAAGACACATAGGCAGGGTCCCGGTTACTGGAAACTGAACGCTTCGCTCTTAGCGCGGCAGGGCAACAAAGCCACCATTCGGTCTCTGGTGGACGAACAGGGGCGCGAACTGCTCGAGCCAAGCAAAATGTGTGAGGCCTTTCAGCGGCACTTTGCTCGACTGTTTGGGACGAATGGCGAGCGAGAACGCAGGGTGGACTTCAGTGCCTACCTGCACAGCCTGCCACGACTCTCGGCAAGAGAGGCGGAGTGCTGCGAAGGTGCCATCACGGCGGCGGAAGTGAGGGACGCGATGGCGGGATGCTCGAGGGACAAATCTCCGGGTTTGGATGGTCTGCCCTACGAGCTTTACAACTGTAAGCCAGACTTGTTTGGAGACGTCTTGGTGGCGGTGTACTGCAACTGGCAGCAAAACGGGAGCATTCCCGGTTTTGTGAGTCGAGGAGCCGTAACGCTGCTGAAGAAAGATCCAAACAAGGGGGACGTCATAGATAACTTTAGGCCCATCACTCTGCTCAATGCAGACTTGAACATTTTGGCCAAGGTGTTAGCCAAGCGGTTGGCGCTTGTCATCGAGAAACTGATCGGCAAGGCGCAAACGTGCGCGGTGCTGGGCAGGAGCATCCATGACAACCTCCATCTGATGCGCTACATCATAGAGAGGGTAATTAAGGAACCTGGCATGGGTGGGGCCCTGATCAATTTAGATCAATCGAAAGCTTTCGATAGGGTAGACCATCAATACTTGGAGGCTGTCCTCATAGCAGCCGGCTTCGGTCCCATTTTCCGCGGCTGGATGGCTGCCTTGTACAGAGGCATCCGTTCGGTAGTTCGCGTCAATGGGCATCTATCAAGACCCTTCGACATTGCACGTTCGGTCCGTCAGGGATGCCCCCTCTCGTCGCTTCTGTACGTGTTGACTCTCGAGCCACTACTGCGGAAGCTGGCGACGCTGAGGGGCATCCCACGAGAGTTGGGATGCGGGACGAGCGTGTCGGCATACGCGGACGACGTCACCGTCATAGTGTCTAGCCAAAAGCACATCGAGCTTGTCGGCGAGACACTGAGAGACTACGAAGCGGTAACCGGAGCGAAAATCAACCGGGATAAGTCAGTGGGCTTGCGGCTCGGCACCTGGAGAAGCAACCCCATGCCGTCAAGTAGCGTCTCCGTCGTGGGACGTTGGACTGACGGTCCGGTTGAGATGCTCGGGGTCTGGTTTGGTCCAGACCTCCAAACGGAGAAGAACTGGGACGAGATAACGAGAAGGGTGGCCACTCTAGCCCGGCAATGGGCCGAGAGGAAGCTTTCCCTGAAAGGTCGGGCGGAGGTGGCGAACACGTACATCGCGTCCGTCATCTACTACCGCCTGACCGTCGTTCCTTGTCCCGACCCTACCATCACCAAACTGGAGCGCATCCTCTTCCGCTTCTTGTGGAAAGGAAGCGTTCCGATGGTTAGGCGATCCGTTTGCTGCCAACACCCGTT
>NC_142935.1:18805921-18868421 GCF_046866305.1 Octopus bimaculoides
CATGTGTATCAAGGTAGTGTAATCTTCCATAATAAAAATAGAGAAGTTATAGCAATATAAATTTGGTATGATTTTAAAATTTTCTGACGGTTCATGAAGAGAAAGAGTCTGAATAATTACTTTGGTATAAAACCTTTCTATTCCCACATTGTACTAATATTGCTTTATAAGTTTAATCTAAATGCATTTGCTTACGTTTTTGCGTCGTGTGCTAACTGTCTGTGTCTTTCTTTGACTCTTTCCCTATCTCTCTGACTCACTTTATATGTGTGTGTTTGTGTGTGTGTGTGTGTGTGTGTGTGTGTGTGTGTGTGTGTGTTTCGGTATAAGATATATGCGCATGTGCGTTCCTGTGTGTGTGTGCGTGTGAGTAATTGAGACACAGTGACATCATATAATCCGACTTGCAATGTGAGTTCATGTTCCTTCGGGATTATTTGTTTATGTTGACTTTCATATCTTCAGGATTGAAAAAAATTAATATTTCAATGCTTTGGAGTAGCTGAATTGTGACTTTGGAAAACTGCAGTGAAAATATTATACAAATATAAATATTATACAAATATAAATATAAGTTTCTTTTTATACTGGAACAATAATTATAAAACATACACACATACATGTATAGCCATAGCAATAATGAAGGCGCATGACTTATGGGTTAAGATCGTCAGGTCATGCTTTTGATATTTAGAATGCGCGGCTCGTTTTCTTCAGTAAAACACTTCACTTTATGTTGCTCTGCTCACTCAGTAAAACACGAGTCCTTGTAACAGCTGTTGGCTATCCTTGTGTTTGACAAACCCCGTTTCTGTAAGGAGTATTTTAATCTCGATCGTTTACATTCCATGGAAACGGAGATAAATTGTAGCCTGCTGAGCGTGTAAGATTGTGACATTCATGAGATTAAACTAACGTATCTATTACTACATGCAATTTATTCTTAAACAATAAAATTTATTATGGCAATTTCAACTCAGCATTCGGCTAACTAACCGGCATGACAGTGTTTAAAGGAAATACGACGACAATGAATATATCAATGCAGGTAAATGTCTTTGATGTGCATCACATGATTACATGGCAACAGAGAAAAGTGGAAAGGTAGGGAGAGAGAGACGTGGGGAGAGAGGTAGAGCAAAGAAGTACACACAGACCGAAAGACAGACGCACAGACAGCCAGACAAAGACAAAGAGAAGTGACACACTACGAGTAACATTAGTGGGTAATATATTTTCTGATAATGAATCTTGTTTGACTACGGACATAATTCTACAGTCACAGACCAGTTAGTGTAAGACTTGGGGAATGTTATTCCTATTTTCATTTCTCTGTCATTGTAATTATTTTGTTATCATTCTGATGAAAAAAGAACTCCAGAATTTGTTGGTGAGATCCAGGCCATGATTGACAACTATCTTTCCCGTCAATCAGGTCCATCACCAGGGGCATTCGAGTCTTTGAGATTCTTATCAGATAGATAGTACATAAAGACATTCGGCATTCCTCATGCAAGACGAGAAAGGTTCAATTTTTATCTCTTGCTATCGAGAAAAAGAGGAAAGACCACGCTACGGAACTTTTGAAGGAACTCAAGCATCCCCTCTAAACGAACTTGCTTTGTTTTCTTTGTTTTTGCTTTTTCTAAGACGAGAAATCTTTATGCCAGGATCAGATGGTGAATGCAAAGAACCACTGTTCGCTTGCCGTGTCCCCAAAGCATTTACTGAGAGTGATAAAAATGAGACATCCAGTCAACATCATCAGGTTTGGAGTGATCATTAGTGATGGCGACGTTATGCCTCCATTCATCTTCCGGCATGGCCTCACACTCAACATGGAAGCCTACAACAAATGCCTGGGGGAGATAGTGCAGCCCTGGGTCAAGAAGGTGGCTGCTGGAAGACCATATGTCTAGCAACAGGACGTTGCACCATGCCACACAAGCAGGAGGACCCAGTCAAGGCTGTCAGACAATTTCTGTGACCACATCACCCCTAACATCTGGCCACCTATCTCCCCAGACTGTAACCCTCTCGATTATTATATGTGGTGTGCAGTTGAGCGAGAGACCAAAAAAAAACTCCTTGTAACAACAAATATGAACAGAATGCAAGGATTATGGCAGCATTTACCAACTTAAACAAGGAGACCGTCTAGAAGAGTTGCAGGAGATTCTGAAGTCATCTGGAAGCTGTGGTTGAAACCAATGGCGATTTTAATTTTCTGGAATAAATTTACTCTTTAGTATTTCAAGATATTTCTATGAAATTCTGGTAAATATACTTGTTAAAATGTGATGTCGGGGTAATTTAGATGACAATTTATTCATCGCAACCTCTGTGTGTGTGTGTGTGTGTGTGTGTGTGTGTGTGTGTGTGTGTATAAAGAGAGAAAGAGACGAGGAGAGAGAGAGAGGAGAGCAGTTTAAAAATTTTGCTTCGATGTGTGTTGAATAATCGATGTTTAAATAAAACATCAATAATTTGCCGCCTTCGGCCCCAGTAAGTTATAAGAATGTTGAATTGTGAACGAAAAAGCATACCTTCAACTATTTTGGAAAATATATATATATATATATATATATATATATATACATACACACACACACACACACACACACACACACACACACACACATATATATATATATATATATATATGGAGAGAGAGAGAGATGGAGATACATATGAGTGTGCGTGTATATGCGCGCGCGTGTGTCTGTGTGTGTGTGTCTGTGTGTGTGTCTGTGTATGTATGTATATATGTATGTGGTGTGTATGTGTGCGTATGTATACATGCACACACACACACACACACACACACATATATATATATATACAAGGTGGTTCTCCAGCATAGCCGCAGTCAAATGACTGAAACAAATTAAAAAATTAATAAACGAATATTCCATCAAAACTTAATTAAAAAAAATTTAGGTTGCTCACTACTGCCAAAGAGTACACTTCATTTGTCCATTATGTTATAAAGTCGGATGGAACTCGGAGCGTGTGTTACAAAAAGCAATCTACTTAACGACACTGCTATGCCTGCATTCAGGCACAGAAATATATGGACATGTAAATATGTCATACTTCTTAATGCCAACATTTATATGCTTTATAACATTTGACAAAATGATCCTATGCCACTTCATATCACCTTTAAAATGGTATTTACGCTGTCAAAGTAATCTGTTTCTCATCAATAATGCACTTGTAATAAGCCTTAGTAATAAGTTACCAGTAGTGGTCGCATTAGATCCTGTAGTAATATATTTTGCCCGTTTAATTGCATAACTTCTGAAAACACCGATTTCGTTTTCATCACATTTATGCAAAATTCATCAAGTAATTGGATAATCAATTAAAACCAACTCAAGTTAATTGCGTAAGATTCATTTTTTTTTCTGCTTTATGTTTAAAATAAATGAAAGTGACCATTTATCTTGGTATAATAGTTAGAAAAGTAAATAAAGTTCCTTAAACATTACTATTTTTTTAAGTCCTTGAATTTACAGGAACAGTAATGCGGTTCCTATGGCATGTATTAGTAAGTGACCGGGATCACAACTTTCCTCTTGAACAGGTCTTCTGTCCAACGCAGTTAGAGATTTACACCTGAGTGGACTCGGGCAACGTGAAATGTGTCACAATGTGTCCACGCGCCTTTTGCGTTTCTGTCGGTTTGAATTTCCGTATGTCTTTTTTCTTTTCTTTTTCTATGTATAATAAATACTGGTTTCAAAGTTTGGCACAAGAACAGCAATTTCGGGGAGTGGTTAAGTCGATCAGATCGACCCCAACGCTCAACAGGTATTTATTTTCAGGTTGTAAGGCAAAGGCGATCTCGGCGATTTTTAAACACAGAACATGAAGAACATAGGCGCGGAAGTGGCTCTGTGGTAAGTAGCTTGCTTTGTAACCACATGGTTCTGGGTTCAGTTCCACTGCATGGCACCCTGGGCAGGAGTCTTCTACTATAGCCTCGGGCCGACCAAAGCCTTGTGAGTGGATTTGGTAGACGGAATCTGAAAGAAGCCTGTCGTATATATGTATATACATATATATGTATGTGTGTGTATATGTTTGTGTGTTTGTCCCCCCAGCATCGCTTGACAACCGATGCTAGTGTGTTTGTGTCCCCGTAACTTAGCGGTTCGGCAAAATGGACCGATATAATAAGTACTAGGCTTACAAAGAATAAGTCATGGGGTCGATTTGCTAAACTAAAGGCGGTGCTCCAGCATGGCCGCAGTCAAATGACTTAAACAAGTAAAAGAGCAAAGAACGAGATGCCGCTAAGCATATTGCCTGGCGTGCTCACGGTTCTACCAGCTCACCGCTTTTATCATTTTACTCTTTGTTTCGCATTTGACAGCGGCCATGCTAGACCACTGCCATTGTATAATAAATATCATTTCTATTTTACACAAACATGCATTCTTATTGCTACTGGCCAACCCAGCAAATAACTCGTGATTTGATGCGTTCCAGAATCAAAGAAAATCGGAATCCATACAATGTCCCCAATTTACTTAGGTTTCTCTGATTAGATCATATCCAACTCAAGAAACTTAACACGTTTCCATCATTTTTCTATATATGCTAACTCTGATCATTTTCATAAATAATTTGTTAGATGCGTCGTGATATCTGTAATGGATAGAACATTTAGTAGTATTTCCTTCCAGAATTGCTCGTGAGTCGACCGCTTTATGAATAGCTGAAGTATGGCCGATCATTGAAAAATTACATTTTGAAACTGCCGGATCATGGGTTCGATACAACTATGTGGTTTCTTGAGTAGTGTTGTTCACATATTGTGAGTGGAAATGATTGCAAGGAAACTGAAAAAAAAACCTGTCGTGTATATATGTGTGAGTGTGTGCTTGCATGTGTATGTATGTATGTATGTATGTATGTAGGAGGCGCAATGGCCCAGTGGTTAGGTCATAAGATCGTGGTTTCGATTCCCAGACCAGGCATTGTGAGTGTTTTTTGAGCGAAAACACCTAAAGCTCCACGAAGCTCCGGCAGAGGATGGTGGCGAACCCTGCTGTACTCTTTCACCACAACTTTTTCTCACCTTTACTTCCTGTTTCTCTTGTACCTGTATTTCAAAAGGGCCAGCCTTGTCACACTGTGTCACGCTGAATCTCCCCGAGAACTACGTTAAGGGTACACGTGTCTGTGAAGTGCTCAACCACTTGCACGTTAATTTCACGAGCAGGCTGTTCCGTTGATCGGATCAACTGGAACCCTCGACGTCGTAAGCGACGAAGTGCCAACATGTATATATGTATGTATGTATATATTTGTGTGCATTCCAGCACCGCTTCGAAACCGGGTTTGGTTCATTTATGGTCCAGCAAAAGAAACCGTTAGAATAAGTACCAGGATTTAAAAAAATAAGTACCGAGTTGAAAATATTCGCATAAGCACTACAAGGTGGTACAGTAGAATGAGCACTGCTGATCGAACAAATGAACCTCCCCGTCGAACGAAGGTGATCTAAGAATCATTTGGGAATTTTTGCAGGATCATTTACTCGATTTAATTATTCTCCGTATAAATTAATATCTATGGGGCAGAAGTTATCCATCAAGCAATTGCTTTTCTATTTAGCTTTGCCAATAAAATCCTTGTTAGTATTAAGAGAGACAATGCTAGCTAATAAGCAAAGATTCTAAAGTCAGCGAACCAAGACAACACGATAGTTTTCAGTCATTTTCTTGCTGCTGATTATCAACTACATAGACCTGTGACTGTGTCAATGATATTTATGTCTAGTTGAATTGTCCTGGGTGTTAGTATAGAGTAATACAAATGTCGGTCGTATATATGTTAGTAAAATGAAGTGAGAAAGAAAAATCTTCATATTTGTAAACTGAAACGATTGTGAAACGCACTGGTTTATGTTAATAAGTAGTAGGTCTAGCACAATATCAATTACAAGTAAATATGCGTGTGCTTGTTTTATATATTAAAATGTACTCTAGACATAAGTAATATGACTACAATAACTTACTGGTCACGTGTCGATGTATGTATGTACGTATGTATGTAGGTATCAACACAAAGACTGGAGAACTATACACTCTTAAAGTATGTATGCATGTATGTATGCATGTATGTATGCATGTATGTATGCATGTATGTTTGTATCAACACAAAGACTGCAGAACTATACATTCTCAATCAGCTAACGCTGGTTTCAGATATCTTGATGTTAATTAATTCGCCAATTAAGTAATTTTGAATTTTTATCGAACAGGAAAACTTTCATACTATGTTGATTTTAAATTTCTTTATCTTAGTCGAAGAAATTTTGATCGATTAATATGCATAATTGGTATATCGCATAATTATGTAATACTAAATTATCCGAAACGTGCGTAAGCGATCTGGTGACGAATAATTCTCTACTTTTCTTTTGCGTTTTTCTCCTATAATCTGTGATGTTATACTGGATTTACTCGGTATATAAACTGGACAGGTAGCGGACTGGAAATCAATGGACTGCATGGATCACAGTAGTCTAAACTGGTCAGCTTATTTTGCCAAGTTTGATTTCTATAAAGTGTTTACAAACTACTTGCTCAAATGTTCAATCTCTTTCTCTTGTGTGTGTATGGGAGAGAGTAAGAGAGTGGGAGAGAGTAAGAGAGTGGGAGAGAGTAAGAGAGTGGGAGAGAGTGACTATAATTTGCTAAACCTAGTGATTGTTGGCCCTGCTGTTGGTGCTGGTCTTAAACTGTAATGTTTGCTGCTTGTATAATGAATGATGTTCGTTTTCCTTAGCCCAGGTCAGTCCTGACTGTGTATCTATATTCAAAAGTCTCTGAAGCTGTAACTTTCTCGTCATTGATTTATTATGAAATGCCCTGCATCAAGGATCACATTTTCTAATTTGTCCCATTTCTAAGACGTTTCGTGGGTAATTTCAAAACGATTTAACTGCTATTTCTAGCAGGGCTAAATGACTACGTATAGGCTGTCGTTTCTGGCTGCTGCTGCTGAGTCTGCTGCAGCGACGGCCGTTGCCTTTACACGTCTGTGGTGGCTGCTGCTGCTATCACCGCTACTGCTGCTGCTGCCACTGCTGCAACTACTACTACTACTACTACTACTACTACTACTACTACTACTACTACTACTACCATTACCACCACCACCACCACCACCACCACTACTACTACTACTACTACTACTACTACTACTACTACTACTATTACTACTACTACCATTACCACCACCACCACCACCACCACTACTACTACTACTACTACTACTACTACTACTACTACTACTACCATTACCACCACCACCACCACCACTACTACTACTACTACTACTACTACTACTACTACTACTACCATTACCACCACCACCACCACCACCACCACCACCACTACTACTACTACTACTACTACTACTACTACTACTACTACTACTACTACCATTACCACCACCACCACCACCACCACCACCACTACTACTACTACTACTACTACTACTACTACTACTACTACCATTACCACCACCACCACCACCACCACCACTACTACTACTACTACTACTACTACTACTAATACTACTACTACTACTACTACTACTACTACTACTACTACTACTATTACTACTACTACCATTACCACCACCACCACCACCACCACCACTACTACTACTACTACTACTACTACTACTACTACTACTACTACTACTACTATTACTACTACTACCATTACCACCACCACCACCACCACCACCACCACCACTACTACTACTACTACTACTACTACTACTACTACTACTACTACTACTACCACCACCACCACCACTACTACTACTACTACTACTACTACTACTACTACTACTACTACTACTACTACTACTACTACTACCATTACCACCACCACCACCACCACCACCACCACCACTACTACTACTACTACTACTACTACTACTACTACTACTACTACTACTACTACTACTACTACTTGTCATCAGTTTGGGATATTTCTCGTCTGCATGTAAGGTTGCAGATGTTGATTCTGTAGTTTTTTTTTATCGTTTTATCAATAACGAAACGATAGCAACAATAACGAAATAAAATAGCAACAACAATAATTTACCATTTATTTGTTATTAGCATATTACTGTTTGCTAACAGTAAGCAACAATTATTAATAAGCCTCATTTAAATACCGTCGACGTTGGCTCTCAGGGGTCGATGAAATACAGCATCTGTGACCCCTACAGGGGTTGATAACATCAACTAACAAGCACTGTTTCAAGACTTCTGGCCTTGTGCCTGAATTAGAAGCAATTATTAAACGCTGTTTATTATTAGAAACACGGTTAATAATACAACATCTAGATGTGGTTTACACCCCAAACACATGCACTATTAGTTCCTGCCAAAATCTTCTTATCTTTCATTGCATTCATTATGTACCACCTACATATAACAGGTGCACTATCAAAACCCCGCAAATTATTTTCAACAAACCTACATCCAATTCTATAAATATTTCTACGCTATAGACACACCTCAGTCATACATTTACCTCAATCCTCACCATTAATATATACACCACCACGACCACCACCATAAGCTACCGCATACTATATTAATGGTTTTTAAATTTTTTTTTGTTTTTTATCACTTTGAATTTTTTTGTTCCCCACAACGCGAAAACTATTTTGTTTAGTCAGAATAAGCATCCCCCGCCGACTCTACTATAATAATCCTTTCCACTATAGGCACAAGGCCTGAAATTGTTATTTTTATTCTCTTTGCGGGGAGGGGGGAAACTAGTCGATTACATCGACTCCAGTGTGCAACTGGTACTTACTTCATCGACCCCGGAAGGATGAAAGACAAAGGAAACCTCGGCGGGATTTGAACTCAGAACGTAGTGACGGGCGAAATACCGCTAAGCATTTTGCCCGGCGCGCTAACGATTCTGCCAGCTCGCCGCCTTCGACTCCAACATAATAATGGTTTCAAATTTTGCCACAAGGACAGCAATTTGGCGGGAGTGGGTGAGTCGATTACATCGACCCCAATGTTTAACTGGTACTTATTTTATCGACTCCGAAAGGATGAATGGTAAAGTCGACCTCGGCGGAATTTCGTCCAGCGCGTTAAGCATTTCGTCCAGCGCGCTAACGATTCTACCAGCTTGCAATAATATAGATTCGAAATATATATCTCTTGCGCTTCTCAACCACGTAGATTCGGGTTCAATTTAATTGCGTATCGTTTTGTGCAGATGTCTTACTACTTCCTCCCGGCAGACAATACTTTAGTAATGAATATGATTGACGGAGTGGAGGCACAATGGCACAGTGGTTAGGGCAGCGGATTCGTGGTCGTAGAATCGCGGTTTCGATTCCCAGACCGGGCGTTGTAAGTGTTTATTCCGCGAAAACACCGAAAGCTCCACGAGGCTCCGGCAGGGAATGGTGGTGATCCCTGCTGTACTCTTTCACCACAACTTTCTCTCACTATATCATCCTGTATCTGTTGCACCTGTATTTCAAAGGGCCAGCCTTGTCGCACTCTGTGTCATGCTGAATCTTCCCCGAGAACTACGTTAAGAGTACGCTTATGTGTGTGTGTGTGTGTGTGTAGACAGATATATCTACGAACACATCAATGTGTATGTATCCAGATATACATGCACATCTGTACAGATATATTCTTTCGTTCTTTTACTTGTTTCAGTTATTTTACTTTGGACATGCTGGAGCACCGCCTTTTGGCCGAAGAGATCGATCCCTGGACGTATTCTTTGCAAATTAGTACTTATTCTATCGAATCTTTTGCCGAACCGCTAGGTTACGAGGACTTAAACCCTTCGGTTGTCAAGCGATGGTGGTGGGGACAACACAGGCACAACACATATATACGACGAGCTTCTTCCAGTTACTGTCAGCCAAGTACACTCACAAGGCTTTGGTCGGTCAGATGCTATAATAGAAGACACCTGCTGAAGGTGCCACGCAGTGGGACTCAACCCATAACCATGTGGTTGGGAAGTAAGCTTCTTACCACACAGCCACGCTTATTAAACATATATATCTATATGTAAGTGTGTATACATCAATATGTAAGTGTGTATCCGTATTTGTGTATGTGTATGTGTGTGTGTAGATATACACTCGTATGCATGTGTATATATATATATATGATTATTAAACACCTATATCTATGAATAAATCAATGTGTGTGTATGTATGTATTTAGGTGCGTGCGGTTGTGTTTGTGTGTGTGTATGTGTTTGTGTATTAGTGTGTGTGTGTGTGGGGGGGGGGTGATTGGATGTGATCCCTTGTTTGAACTGTCAACTAAATGACAAATTTCATAACGCGGTTATTCATTCAGTCAATAAATATAAACGCACAAACGATAAAGAATAAAAAAAAAAACGCGTAGAATGACTATCAAAGAGCTTGACTTAGAAGAGGTGAGGAAAGAAATAATGAGGGCGCTCAATGTGAATTATGTCAAGTTTAACGCGGAACTCACAGAAGATACGAAAGCTGTAAACATTAATAGTCAGGGGAGGTCACTCATAAGTAACTAAATAATCGGTGACTTGAAATATATATTAATTTATTGCATATATATATATATATATATATATATATATATATATATATATATATATGTTTACATATGTATATATATATATATATATATATATATATATATATATATATATATATATATATATATATATATATATATATATATATATATATATATATATATATATATATATATACATATATATATATATATATATATATATATATATACATATGTAAACATATATATATATATCTAAATATATATGTATATCTATCTAATTATCTATCTATATATATCTATCTATCTATCTATCTATCTATCTATCTATATATATATATATATATATATATATATATATATATATATATATATATATATATATATATATATATATATATATATATATATATTAGGTAGTCTGTTATGGAATTATAAGCAAGCTGGTAACAAGTCTGCAAAAATTTTGTCTGATTGTATCTATGTGAAAGCTAAAATCGTATTACATATAAAGTGACCTAAGATTGTGGAACAAAATATAATTTTAATTTTTTTTTATACATCGATTTTCCATTTACCAGTGAGGTGAGAGAGAGAGAGAGTGAGAGAGTGAGAGAGAAAGAGCGAGCGCGCACACACGCATTATTTCTTTGTCTGATTAATCAATCTATCTAAATACACACACACATGTACAGGCACATGTGTGTGTGTGTGTGTGTGTGTGTGTGTGTGTGTGTGCGCGCGCATAAACACGCACACATATATGTACATATTTACATACACATAGATGCACATACCATTAATTCATATTAATTTCCCGCATGTATATTAATTTCACGCAGACTTTGGTGTATTCTGTGAAGCTGTCGGTGTCCAATGCACTGAATGTAGTAGTACTCAATGGAGGACAATATTGTTGAGAAGAAGAAGAAGAATTTAGTTATACTACTATTCAAAGTAACAACTGACTCAAACGTTGGTAGATATTGGGACAATGTGTGTGCGAAACAGTCTCCTTATTAACAATGATGATGTTCATGAAGAATTAGATACAGAAGATAGAGTATTGTGTGAGGGAAGAGGAATTATTCAACTGGAGATCCCACGATTCTGGAGCAAGTAATCAGGTTTGGACATGGAAAACCGTCTATGACTGTCTACATCAGCCGAGGCGGCCAGGTGAAGAGAGTTATGATATCCAAGCGGTACCACAAATAGCACGGCTTCACCAGATCGCTGCCAACCAACGAAATACACACTAAACGATGTTCTTCATTAGACGACATCTTTCCAGTAGCGACTGGGGTAAATCATTAGCTTCTGCCGATTAAACTACCACTGTTACTGTGTACTACAACTGTTACTGTGTGTGTGTGTGACAGTGTGCGCGCGCGCGCGTGAACGAATTAGGCTTAATTATGTGGTCCGCCTTTTAGTGAAAATCACTCCGTTCCGAAAAGTTTGGAAGACATTCGGAATGAATTGTACTTAACATGTAAATACATAAGCTTTCTTTCGGAAAATTCATGCGGGTAGTAGTGAAAACACTCGTCGTGCAAGACAACTACATACATATGAATATAATGTTTTCTACAAACCACAATGTAGCCTTTCATAACTGTGCAGCTCTTGAGACAAGGCGAGTTAGCGCTGAAAACAGACCCGGCAAGAGAGCAGTTTAGCAGTGCCAAAATTTTATTGTGCGCTTCAGTTTTAATTTTTGATTCGATCATTCCCTGTGTGTGCATATATATATATATATATATATATATATATATATATATATGTATGTATATTATAAACACGTGTATAAGTCACAATTCCGTATAAGATGTACCCCTAACTTACAAATATACTTTCCGTGAGAATCATTTTGTGCGTTCCGTCACCATGAAGTAATACTGATGATTTGCAAAGTAAAAAAGATAAAACATGATTTTGTGCGTGTACTTACATCTATGAAATCATATATAATAACACTATCCTGATTATGAAAAGAAAAGAAATTAAATTTACTGAAGATGAAAGAAATAGCGAACGTTGGTTCATGTGAATACTAGTATATGCAGACAAAGAAAATATGGCAGTAAAAGAGTAGTACAAAGCAAGCGACAATGTGCAATAAAAATAAAACCGAATGAATTCCTGTACATGCAGACGATGTAAGCAAATATTTTATTAATATTCGTATACAGCAGGCATGACGGGTAAAAAAGTAAGTGAATTCTAATAGAAACTGAGGTTTCAGGGAACGGTATAAGCTAGTTAAGTTGCAGCGTAATACAATAGACGTGATAAAAATGTTTAATTGATATATAGTTAATTATTTGCAAAACCCAGGAAATTCTTATTCTCGGAACCAGATAAAACACCATCAACAACCTTGAATGCATATTTTTACTGCTCGTATCAATATTAAATTCTCTACATCATTTAAATTCTCTACAATTCGATCTGTGCCGTTTATATATTTTTCACTCAATGCATCGTCCTCAGTAACCGTAAAGAGGAATGAATAATGTCATATTTTTGTAATAACTTTATAAGAGCCTTTCTCTTATATTATTCTCTGAATTTTTATTACGTACTTCTATAATGTTAGACCCCTTTCTTAATGTTTTGCAGCTGAAAATAATCAACTCATTTCTCTTAATCCGCACGAATTCATTAAATATATTGATTGAGCTGTAAACGACTGGTAAGATCCCCTTCCGTTTCAGTTGTGTCTTTATTTGTCCAATTCGGTTTCCAACAAGCTCAGTCCAAAGAGCATTAAAAGCGGTCCTGATACTGCTGGTCTATTTAACAGCTCACCATGACGACTGGCTTAATAACTTACCAACAATACTGTTCAACTCTAATTTATCTTAACTTTGGATGAAACTGAGCAGGAAGTCCTTTCTTTTTTAGGCGACGATTTCTTTTCTTTTAAACATCAAAAATGGGAGCAGTTTTGTGCCTCAACGTATCATACTAAAACATCATGGCCACATGTTAACTGGTATGCATTTCATGCCTTTGGATTTCAAATTCAAATGACAGAGGGACTTTGTTAATTTCTGATACAGGAAAAGAGCTATTTGGTACATTTTATTTCGTTATTTGTTTATTTATTTGATTACTTCTTTGTTATTTTGTATTAATAGTATATCAATGAACTTCCTCGATTTTATCGTCATATTCATTCAGGAGGCATTTTCTTCTGTTCTTATTCTAGGCCTCTCCTAGAGGCTATTTTTACTTGCGAATCTGATGTTTGTTCTCTGAATCCATTGTATGTCTGTTAGTTGCTATTGGCTTTCGAAGAGAAATCATTTTTGCATCAACTGAAATAACAAAGCATTTTTCCTCAATCGCTTATGTATTTAATTCTTCAAACCTGTCCTCTAAATAATTTGCTCATAAGTCAATGATTTTATCTTTCTTTCTTCAAGCCTTTTCTTTCTTCAAGCTTTTGCTTTCTTCAAGCCTTTATATTTTTATAAGTTACTGCTAGAGATATAGAAAAAAGGGTGCGAATGGCTAATAACGACGGGGGCGTGCATCAAAAGGTATGTAAAATTTCCTCCCTCGACATGAGCTTCATTCTCATTTGCTTTACAGATATGCCGCCAATATTATAAAAGAGTAAGAGAGAGAGAGAAATCAATGCAATATGTTTATGTAGAAACACATACACATATGCAGTCACGCAAGGATTTAAATTTATATTGCAATAATTAGAGCTCGTTACACTAAGAGGTATACAATTTTATATAACTAAGAGAGAGAGAGAGAGAGAGAGAGAGAGAGAGAGAGAGAGAGAGAGAGAGGTGAATATGAATATACGATTAATCCATGTATCTATTTCAATAGCTGCATGAGTTGTCGATTTGTAATTGTAGAACTCATTGTAGAACAATTTCGAAGTAAGTATATACACGTGTGTGGGTAGTTGTATGTGTGTGTATGTACATTTGTGATTTGTGTTTAAGTTCGCGAGAACATGTGAATATATCACACACACGCACAATCATACACACGCACACATACATACACACACACACACACACACACACACACACATACACACACACACACACACACACATATATATATATATATATATATACACGAGCGAGGGAGAGAGAAAGAAAGACAGAATGAGAAAGGAGAGAGAGTTTTAAGTAGTTTTCAATTTAATGTATTTTTGTGTTTGGGGAAATAATTTTTATTAAAAATAATACAAACCAATAATGTAAGGGAAGCTGAGAGAAGTGAAGTGTAATCGGTTTGTTTATTCAGTATCCAGAGAATTAAATCTGAGACTGATATTGAAAAATACATATGCATGAACATATGTTGAGGAATTATGAAATGTTAGCAACAATACAAAAACCAAATATTGCAAGTTGCAATAACGATTCTATTTTGATATGAAATATTGATATATATTTTAGAAGAATGTACGCTGAAATATACATATGGAACGGGAAGAATAATTGGATGCGGTGCAATTCAGGGGCTATGAAGATACTAGGGCTATGGCAAACAGAGACAATATAGCGGGTAAACATATATAGATGTACACATACAAACACGCACACATACACACACATGCTAAATTATAGACAAATACATTTACATAGAGTATTAAAAGTCCTGAATACTAAGCAGAGAATGCATAGCGTTTTACTTCGACAGCTATTACTGAAAGCTCAGAATTACGCGATAATTGCAATGTTCATAATTAACAGATAAAATGTGCAAAATTAGCCTTTGGCAATTCTCTCTCCTGATGAAGGAAGCCGGTCTTATTGCAATATCTCTATGCGACAATTTACTGTTTGCATACCCATGACTTTTAGTGTATTCCTTCTGCTAATTAGGAACATTCCTTATTTAATGTTATTCCGAACTTTCAGAAACATTCACTACTTAGTATTCTGGAAGTTTTATACTCTGTGTAAATAAATTTGTCTCTATGTAAATATCTATTTTCTTATACATAAGCCTGTATGTTCTCAAAATATTTCGTGATATTCTTTTATTATTTTACTGGTTTCACTCATTTGACTGCGGCCATGCTGGAACACCGCCTTAAAGGATCTTTAGTAGAAGAACTGGACCACAGACATTCTTCTTTGTAATCTTTGTAATCTTCTTTTTCTAATCGGGTATTTTGCCGAACCGCTACATTACGGAGTTACAAACACATCAGCATCGGTTGTCAAACATGGAGACAAACACGGACACCCCCCCCCACACACACACACGCACACACACACACGAACACGCACACACACACATACACACATATATGTGTGTGTATGTATGTATGTATGTATTATCTATTTATCTACGTAACTATCTATCAATCTATATATGGATATATATATATATATATATATATATATATATATATATATATATATATATATATATATATATATATATATACACACATATATATATATATATATATATATATATATAGAGAGAGAGAGAGAGAGAGCTAGATACATAGATAATACATACATATGTATATATATATGTAATATATATATTATTGATATATATATATATGTACGTATTTATGTATACGACGAACTTCTTACAGTTTCCGTCTACCAAGTCCACTCACAAGGCTTTGGTCAGCCCGAGGCTATAATAGAAGACACCTGCCCAAGGTGCCACGCCGTGGGATTGAACCTGGAACCATGTGGTAGGGAAGCAACCGTACAGCCTTGACCGCGCCTATATGTGTATGTATCTGCCTATATGTATGCGTGTGTGCGCGCGTACACGCGCGCGCTTACTTTTTATGTATATGAAACCTAACAGTGTCTATCTGCATCACAATCCTCATATCAGTTTACCTGAGTTTCGTTTATAACCATTCTTTAGCCCTCGGACGTGGTCCCCGTAAAGATTTCGGAGCTTATGTTGAAATTATTTTAATACAACTACGTATTTCCAATATTGAGCATTTCTAGCTCCCGTCTTTTGATTGTATTTTTTATGTGTGTGAGTGTGTGTTTCAGTATGTGTATATGTATGCGTGTGTGTACGTTCACACGTATTCTTGTACATGTGCGCAGCGGCTTGTGTTTCTATACTCAATATACATGCATATGCTTATGTATATATTTACATATATTTACACACACACACACAAACACACACACATGTATATATATATATATATTTGTATGTACGTATTCCATTGTAGCGTATTATTCATCTGCTACTCTATAGGCCAAGAAGAAATTAGTTCAAATATTTCTGGAATATGCACACAATGACTAGACGTAGTGGGATGCCTAAGTTCTCTATTAGTTCTATATCCGGCAATCTTTTATTCTGAAAATCTGTATAATTTCCATCTAGTCTCTTGTATCTTGCACTTCCAGACTTCGTTCTTTCATGAGAGTATTCTGATATAGTTTAATACTAAAATCCTTCGGCGGTCTTCCTTCATGAATTCACTCACCATAGCACATGCGTATTCACTAGCGTGTGTGTGTATGTGTGTGTTTAATTGTCGTCATTTATCTACACACACACACACACACATATTAAGACATGTACATATACAAACTATAAACAAACGTCTGCATTGATTCCATCGATACGTAAGTTTGTGCATATGAACAGATACTACGGACATACACAGACATCTCGTGACCATACACAAGCTCACACACGAAAACGTACACGTATGCATTCGCACATAGGAAGACACACACGCGCGCGCGCATACATAAATGCATACATATATATAAATATATATATATATATTGATAAGAAGGACAACAAAAGAAAGAAAGAGACCTCGATATTATGTAAATAGAGGAATTTATCTGTAAAAATATGTGACGCTTATTCAGTAGCCATTATTAACCTCCGAGTTTCGGATGCCAGGGTGGGAGCCCACGCCAACATCTCTCCAGTTATCCGGCCATTGAAAATTCTTTATTTCAATTCCAATGTCAATGGCCGGATAACTGAAGAGATATTGGCGTGGCTTTCACCCTAGCATACGAAACTCAGAGTTTTATAATGGCTACTGAATAAGTGTCACATATTTTTACAGATATATATACATATATATATATATATATATATATATATATATATATATATATATATATATATATATATATATATATATATATATGCAATGACTCCTTTGCGTTATCAGATGATAACGTTTAGTAACTATTCGCGTTGTGTCTCTTTTTCTCTTTTCTCCGTCATAACATTTGATGAAGTTGACTCGGATAAAAATATATCAGATCTATTGGAAACATAACAACCAAAAAAGAACATTTCTAGAGGATGCATTGTCTCAAAACTCATAGACCGTGAATGTGAGACATATGTACATCAGTGTATTCTATATACTTGTGCTTCTTACAAATATATGATGCTAATAACGTGTCTGTCGTGAACAATGAAGTGAGAAGCAGGAAGAAAAATACCGGTAAATATTTCAGTCATAGATTTTTTATTAACGGGCATTCTCCAGTCAATTTCCAATAAAAGGATACCCAAAAGATAGCAAGGTTCTGATCTGGGAATTTTCCTTTCTCCGGTTGGTTTTACTGCACACCCAGATGCAAACTTGCTCATTCCTACGTTCCGCATGCATACATGAATAGGTATATATATTTACAAATGTGTATATGCATATATACATAAATATAAATACAGACATATACACACGCATGCATGCATATTTACAGACGGTTTTCATACACAATTTCATGCAATCATATACTCACATATCATAACGGGTTTATGCACACAGGCATACTCATATATAAATGAGTACACTTATATATATATATATATATATATATATATATATATATATATATATATATATATTATATTACATTATATTTTATATATATATATATATATACATATATATATATATATATATATATATATATATATATATATATATATATATATATATATATATATATATATATGTATTATATTATAATTTATATATATATATATATATATATAATATTATATTTTATATATTATATATACACGTATATATATATATATATATATATATATATATATATATATATATATATATATATACATATATATATATATATATATATATGTGTGTGTGTGTGTATGTATATATATATATATATATATATATATATACATTCATGCCAATACATAAGCACATATACAAACATGTACACGCACATACATACGTACATAGTCACTTATGTACGTAGTACAAACACATATTTATAAACATACATATATACTCATGTATACTCTGCAAAAAACCTGTATATATTCTAATATTTCCATTAATGCTTGACAAGTTGAAGTTGTGACCTTTCTGAAGTGATTGGATTCGAAGTGTCAAAGGAATATCGGATACATATTGTCTCTGAAACGTTAACTTCGTTGAAGGATGGTAGAACTCTGTTTATTCATCTTGTGACATTTTAAATCCGAAGCATGAGAGCAAGAATCCCGGTAGATTTGAGTCGTTGACAGCGCTAATACGCGGTCGTATTAATTCCTTAATTCGTTCAACTTTGTTTTTTTTTTTATTTTTAGTTTTTGTAGTTTGTGAGATGAAATAAATTACTAGATAGAGACTGGTATCGATTAATGATCATATGAAACAAAAGACAATATCCAGTGCAGTATATTAAAGTTCAAATATATAAGTTTCTTATTAATTGAAATGAAATCGTTATGCATATTTTAGTTTCCACCCATCTGCAAATAATTAAGTAATACAAATGAGAGAAAGCATTGTATTCGGCGTGTCAAATTTGTGAGCATTTTATGTGAGATACCCCGAGATACCTCACGCAAGTGCTCTTAGGAACCTTCTCTTGTTATTCTTTTGTTCAATTCAGAGGTTTATTTTATTATTATTTTTTTTGTTTGATAACTTATTTATCAATGTGTCTGTATTTCTTGTTGATCTCAGCCTTTCAGTTAAATTTGTCTATTGTTTTCCGTGTTTTATGTGTATATTTTGATTTAGCTTTGGATTCCTGTGACCATCAAAGGAATCATATAATTGCTCTATAATGTTCAACTCTTTAACACATTCAAATTTTATGATTTAAACAAACTGATCTATGAAACAAAAACAAAATAATGATAATTTCGAGTGCTAAGATTCAAACACCGTTTACAATAAAAAAAAACTTAAAGACGTATCGAAATGTTTTATATAATATAAACAATGACATGAAGATGAAAAAATTTAAGCATCATTATAGAAACAATATTGACAAAACAAGGAACATAATAGGCACAACAATTGATTACAATTAATAAAATAATAATATTGTCATTATATAAGACGTCACAAAATATCATTATATTGTGATGTAGATCGAAGATATTGTCTGTACCGGGAATTTATAATTTCTGATACATCGTAACGAGAGAACAAAACATGCATTTTTCATAATCAGAAATTTTCCTTCATCAGCTGCCAGTCGGATAACCTTATAATTTCGACACCTTATATATACATACTCATATATATGCGTGTGTGTGTGTGTGTGTGTGTGTGTGTGTGTGTGTGGGTGTGTGTGTGTGTGTGTGTGTGTGCGTGTGTGTGTGTGTGTGTGCGTGCGTGTGTGTATGTGTGACAGAGAGAGAGAAAGAGAGATTGAACGTGTATGTGTATGGAGGCATAAGATCCTAAGATTCGCACCAATCTATAGACATAATTCTCATCTTCCAACATCGGAATATGTACGTATGTGAGCCACGAGCCTGTCGCTCGTGTGTCTCTTTGAGTGTGTACGCAGGGAAGTAGAACAGCTTTTCTTATTTTTGAAATTGCAGATAACGGTGAAGTGTGTCTGAAAAAAAAACGCATGACACTTCTGAAATATCGAAGCCAAATACTTTGTGTCGGAGCCGATTGATTCCTATTTCTGAATCTATGTCATAAAGCAGTGAAATGACAACTTGCAATTTTATATACTTGTATTGTAATGGTGAGATGAGAGAGAAGAACAGGAAAGAGACTTAAAACAAACACAGGCAAACGCTGAGACTACACTTATATATAGCTATATAGAATATTTGATAACCAGCTTGAGCCACCCATGAATATAGCAGCCGGTTATCCATCATACTTTCAAAAAATGGGGGTAGGAAATCATAAACATTTATGTTATACGGTCATGCGTATATTTCCTCCATATTTTTTGACTGAACCTTCATTTTATAATTATTGCTTGAAATGTGGACATCTACAATACGATGCTATGCTACACCGATATTAACTACTTAATATATAAATTTAAAATGGCGAATATTCTGGATTTTGCTCACAAATACAGGCGAACACACCTTATAATCTATTAAACATGTAGAAACAATAGTATTTTGTATGCATTTATGGGGAATTAATAAAACATTTCTAAATATTAACTTGTACACATACACCCACGCACACACTCACACTCACCTACACAAAACATGCGTAAAAGTTTTATATATATATATATATATATATATATATATATATATATATATATATGATACAAGTACATAGAATAACAGGGGAAAGGAAAGAGGAAGAAAGAAAGAGAGACTGATACGACAGCTACGTAATGTTTCCGAATAGCTGTATTAGTTTTACACGGCAGAGCATCCTTAAATATAGATATAACGAAGATTATCCTTAGACATATATTTATTCATAAATAATGACGCTAAATAGAATATATAAATAGAAAGTTTGATACATAAATGTACTAGCAAGAAGGTAACTAAATTATGCGAGTGGATATGTACAACTTCAGAGATAGAATGTCAAAAACACTGATAAAAACCTATATAGAAAGATAACAATCTAGTATGGGTGCAGTGAGTTCGATTTGCGGACCGGACTGTTTGTTGTGTTCTTGAGCAAGACATTATTTCACGTTGCTTTTGTTCACTCAGCTGTAGAATGAGTTGCAACGTCATCGGTGACAAGCTGTACTCGCCTTTGCCTTTCTCTTGGATAACCTCGATGGGGATGAGAATGGAGGCTGATATGCATGGAGGACTGCCATAAATAACATTGCTCGGACTTGTGCTTCGGATGGGAACTTTCTAGGTGCAATCCCATAGTCATTCATGATCGAAGAGGGTTCTTTCTGGTATGGGTGTGTGTTTATGTGCATTTGTGAATGTGAGTGCGTGCACATAAGAGCATTCATGACAGCATGGGCCCATAGTTGTCATCTTCGGACATTTGGAGTATTCTATTCAACACCTAGCACAAATGCATTCTTCTCACGATTCGTATAAACTTCACACTCATACATTTACAATCACGGTCACACATTTACCCACACAGTCACACATTCACACTGACACGCACACACACACAACACACACACACATACACACACACACGCATAGACACACACAGCACATACGCACACAGATGTGTGTGTGTGTGTGTGTGTGTGTGGTGTGTGTGTGTGTGTGTGTGTGTGTGTTCATAACTCTATGACATATAGTTTAGCGTGTAAAGGTACAAGGGTGGCTCTATGGTAAGAATTTTGCTTTCCAACCACATGGTTCCGGGTTCAGTCCTTGGGCAAGTGTTTTCTACTATAGTCTCGGGCCACCCAGAACCTTGTGAGTGAATCTAGTAGACGGAAGCTGATAGAGGCCCGTCTCATATATACATATGTGTGTGTGTGTGTGTGTGTGTGAGGGTCTTCTTTGTGTTTGTTTGTCCACCACCACTTCTACTACCACCATCGTTTGACAACGGGTGCTGGTGCGTTTACCTCCCCGTAACTTGACGGTTCGGCAAAAGAGGCGAGATTGAATAAGTACTAGGCTTACAAAGAATAAGTCTTGGTGTAGATTTCTTCGACTAAAAAAGCCCTTTAAGGGAGTGCTTCAGAATGGCCGCAGAATAGAAGAATTAATTAGAGAACGACAAAATAAATACTGAATTAATGTAAAATATGAGGCGAATGTGAATGACTAATGTCTGATCCTCGAAGGCAGTGCACCGCCATGATAGTTGTCAAATAACATGAAATAGTAACAAAATAAAATAATACTCCTGGATACACATCAACATAGATATATAGTTTTTACCGTCTTCCAAAAGATTAATAAGACAAATTCCTCGATTGTCTGGATAATGTTTACATTTCTCTAAATGTTTATTCAGTGTTCTACCTCAAAAACATAGGCAGTCTGTGTGCCGATAATATTTGCAATAATTCTCCTCTGCTGTGTTTTCACTGTCTGATGGAAATATAGGAAGTATGTTTCGTTTATTTAACTGTCATGTCTGGAACACAAGTGAGAAAATGACAGGACAAATTATTTCCTTTCTATCTCGATGACAACAACGCAATAATTGTCGTGAACATGGTTGCCAAAAATTACTTATGATTTTAGCCATCAGCTTTTGTATATTAATCCTTATCACTGATTTCACTCACCACTTCAGTTTTCTACATCTTCATTCCTGCCATTAAGATTTACTTTTAAGACAAGTGTAATTCAAAAGCAAACATTATTATTGTCACAGCTACAGGGGTTGGACAAAATCATGGAAACACCTTAAAATTTGAAACAAATTTATTTTAATATAGGGTAGGACCACTTTTGACATTAATTACAACATGAATTCTACGAGGTATGGACTCGTACAAAGCTTGAATTGTTTCCAAAGGAATTTTGGTCTATTCTTCAGCTAAAACAGTGTCTAGTTCTTGTAGTGATGATGGTTGAGGATATCGACTCCTTACTTATTTTTCTAGGATGCACCTTAAATGTTCAATAATATTGAGATCTGGGGACTGTGGTGGCCAAGTAAGATGTTCAACTTCACTAGAATGTTCCTCGTGCCGTTCAGTAACAACTTTAGCTGTGTGAATTGGTGCATTATCATCCTGAAAGATTGCGTTTCCCTCCTTAAGCAGTTCCGCAACCATAGGGACAATTTTATCAGATAAAATGCTGAAATAATCTTGACTATTAATTCTGCCATGAAGGGAAACCATTGGATTTCGAAGATAAAACCCGAACCCACCCAGCCATCATCACAGGTCCTCCTCCATGTTTAACAGTTGGAAGAAGGCAGTCTGGGGCAAATGCTTCTTTTGGCTGTGTCCACATGTTTGCTTTTGAAAGTAGTGGTTTTCTGATTGCTGTCCTCCCTTCAAAACCGACATTGTGCAGCTCCCGGCGAAGAGTTTTGTGAAATCTGTGTTCTCGATGTGGTCATTAAGTGCAGGGTTTCACGGGAGGACAGCAATAAGAAAACCACTACTTTCAAAAGAAAATGTGTGGAGACAGCCAAAAGAAGCATTTTGGAAGCTGTACATTTGTGATCCTTTCTAACAATTTGCGTAAGAGTCTGACGGTCTCTATCTGAAAGTTTTGGTTTTCTTCCGGAGTTTTGTTTCGGCGAGAAGGTTTTTTTCCTTATTTCTCAAAGGTTGTCATTACTTTCGTGACAGTACTTCTTAATGCACCACCTATTTCGGTTGTTTTCGTTACGCTAGCGCCTGCTATACGAGCGCCAACAATTTGATCTCTTTGAAAGTTCGATAGATCTGTCAATTTAATGAATTTTAATTACCTTTCTCTGATAATATCTGAAAGGAAACAACAATTTTAGCAAAACATTAAGCAACACTAGTAATAAATTTTTTAAAAAACATAAAAATACACAAGCTTTTGACGGTTTTATAGATATCTCAAAATTATGAAGCTATGATACTAGTGTTTCCACTATTTTGTCCAACCCCTGTACATTACCAAACTCGTTACTCCTGCTTTATTTTTATCATCTTATGTTATCTATAATGAAGTATAAAGGTTTCAGACATTCTACTATTGCCATTTACTTTTCCAAATAACTACAAATGTATCATTAAGAATATTTGTCTCTATAACATTGTAACATATTCTATAATTATAATCAATTCTATCATAGTCAATAAGTCCTATATTCCAGTGTTCATTATTCTACAACCAGTTTCAAAATACACGTGTCAGCAACAAAAAATCTATATATTATTCGTATTAATCTGCCAAATAGAAAAACAGCTTAGTACAGAAACACTGATATTTATTGCAAAACTTAATTTAACAGTAATTGATGATCGAACTAATTTCAAGTCATGTCAAGTCTGATTTGCTAACTCTTCATTTCGACATTTAATAAGACAATCGACAGCCTAAAATATCTAGATGTGTTAATTCGTTTTCAACTTTATATCTTATCATCATTGATATTATATTGTCGGAAGTAATATCAATGAACCCATTTCAACTGAAAATATAAATATGCTTAGGCATCTTCAATATGACTGGCCAGCTTCATTTTCGTTCTCCTTGTTATTACTAAATATCACGTGGGCTATTTGAAACATGTCTTACCATCATTTAGTATATTTTAATAGATCTTTTCAAGAGTTTTCATCTCGAATACTTGTATGAAAATCCTTTGAAAGTATTAAGAAGAAAATTTCAGTCAAATATATATGGAGTCATGCGGGAGGAGGTTTCAGATGTCTAAAGAAATTCCGGTATCAAATAATCCAAATCTTTTAAAATATGAGACACTTGATTACTAAGCAATACCTATGTGTGTGTGCGCGCGTGTCTATGCTTGTGTGCATGTGTATGTGCGCGCACGGATATGTGTATGTGAGCAATATCTGCGGGCGTGTCCATTTATGAAGAGCTGGACTCATTAGTCACCAGCGTAGCCACAAGTATAAAGTATAAATTTGTCTGCGTACACAATAGTCTTATTGAACGATGATGATCTTCCTCAGTACAGCAGTAGTGTCAGGCATTAACCCCTTCGCAAATATATATATATATGTGTGTGTGTGTGTGTGTGTGTGTGTGTGTGTGTTTGTGTGTGTGTGTGTTAATTTTTATCTTTTACTTGATTCAGTCTTTACACTGCGGCCATCGTGGGGCACCACATTGAAGAAGTCTACTCGAAATAATCGGTCACATGACTTAGTTTCTAAGACTGGCAGTTATTCTGTCATTTTAGTTTTGTGAACCACTAGATTATAGGAACGTAAACACACTAACACTGGTTTACATGCAGTGGTAGGGAAAAACACAGACGCGAAGACCTACACGCATATTTATATACACACATACACGCACGCACATACATACATACATACATACATACATACATACATACATATATATATATATATATATATATATATATATATATATATATATATATATATATATATATATATATATATATATATATATATATATACATCCCATGGCAAAACAAACAGGACACAGAAGTGTGTCGATAAGCCAGCTGGAGGAGATGTCCTCCTGGGGCTAAAAGCAACAGTAACATCCACCCCTAGGGGTCAGCGACATTTAAGTGGCAATATACTTCACTTTATCGTGCAGTTACTGTTAATACCTCATTTAGAGAATTAACATTGCTTGTTTTCACTTTTTCGATATCAGTGAATAATTTCACTAGAAAAAGATACACATATATATATATATATATATATATACATACAGAAAGGCTTCCTCGATCTTTACTCAAATTTTCATGTAAGAGATTTTCATTTTAAAGATGAAATGGGTATCAGAGAGAGAGAGAGGGGGTGTATCATGTAGCATATTCTTAATTTCATCAAAATATGTTTGTGTGTGTGGAGGGGAGGGAGGTCAGGGTCGATAAGAAATTAGGCTTGTAGACATGCTTTCGTGAGTCTAACCCCCCACCCCTGCACAGTATCCTAAGTAAGTGTTTCTGACCATGACAACTGCTCTACTCAATTCTTGTGGGGGAAACGATAAAATGATATTGTAAAAGCTCATATTTGGAATTGAACTGGCAGTCCGAAGGCCAAACTTGGCGCGCCTAGTATGTGTTTTACTCATTAGAATCTATTTGCTGGCAAATGTCTCTGTGCAATAATCACTTATTCTAAATACCAGTGAAAAAGCTGTTTGTTTAATAAAACAACTGAAATACTGTCATAAAAATTAACGGACTTCGGATTATTTCTATATAATCTTATGCGAATACATAGATGTGTGTTCATGTTTGAGTCTTTTGTTTCCTCATAGATAATTCAAATATTTATTATAGTGCATATTCCATTATTACAAAGAAAAAAAAACAGAAAGAGAAAAATGTAGAGTAAAAATTCGTGATGATTTTGAGTGAAATGACAAAATAGGAAGTACGTTTAAATACAGAAATTCAAAATATATCCTTTATTAATTATGTAGAAATGTTTAATACGTTTAAATAGAAATGCGTTGAACATAATTCAGGATATTGGTAGTTTCTTCTTGTTTTTATTTCCTGTTATTTTTATGGAGATATATATTTTTACCTTTTTCTTAGGAAATAGATTTAAAATGGAAGGAGATTCCATTGTAATAGTTAATTATTTTGCTTCACAATTAAGTTTGTATTCAAAATTTAGTTTGCATTCAGTCAACAGTTTGGAGCATTAAGTTTGTATAGAGAATTAGTTAATTATGCTTGTATTTATTGTGTTGCTGTGTGTGTGTGTGTGCGTGTGTGTGTGTGTGTGTGTGTGTGTGTGTGTGTGTGTGTGTGTGTCTGTCTGTTTTTATCTGTGCATGATTGGAGTAGTGAGTTGCAATTTCTGCCAATATTATCTTGCTTAATTTCTTGTTTACAAAATTGCGATTTGTATATAATCTATATCTCGTAACGCAGATGTTCTGAGATAAATACAACAGCTCTTATCATCAACACTCGATCAGCCAACCTTACAATCTTCACATATCATACAATCCAAGACATATTATACTACTAAAGGGTTTTCCTGAAATGTGTATTATTCATATAGAGATATATAAATAGATCGTGCGCATTTTCAAGAAAAGAATTGAATATGTCTAATAAGATATAATCATTTATAGACACATTAGAATTGTTATATTTACGTTGTACACCAATTCAGGCTGACAGAAGAAAAATTTTCAAACGTTAACAGATAAAAAGCTTGCATCATTGTTTGCAAAGGCTCTATAAACTCCAGAATGTTAATTATGTAAATATCTCTGGCTAACCTGAGTAGATGTGATAAACAGTGACTATGGCACGGCCTCAAAGGAAGTGAAGTATTCACGGGAATTGTTCTGAGGGTAAATATGTACGTTTGACAGACACACCCAACCCGATGAGGTAGAGTAATGAAAATCATATCAATACAGTTTTAACGATCAGAAATAAGTATTTTTATATAAAAAATTATTCTAAATGGATACTATGTATGCAGTTTAAAGATCAAATGTACTACTATAATACTGATATAAGAAAGCATAGTATTGCTCTCATAGTCTAGTGATGCATGCTTCATGATATACATGCTTACTATATCAACCCATAGTCAGGTGACTGGTACTATGTGACCGGTACTATTTCATATTGTAACTATTTCGTTTGATGTAAGGCTATGGAATTGGAGACCGCTTCCAGAATCAAAACACCTCTTTTGTCTAAGGCTTTGTTTTGAATAAACTCTTTTGGGTGCCAGTATATTCATTATCAGAGTGAATAAGCATATTATCGGAATGTGCTGCAATGGTGTCCAATTATAATCCACCAGATGCAACACTCAACATCACATTTTCGCAAACTACAATATGATGAAGTAGCTGCAGCAGAAGTACAACATTAGAAAGATTGATCCTATTATATATTTAGAGGGAAGAACTTTGTGAACTTCATCATATATTAAAAGCTGAGAAATGATTTGTTATTGCCCTATTTCGGCACTCATAAAAATACATTAATGACAAAAACAGTTTGATATTTATCTAATCCCAATATAAATAATGCCCATTTTGTAATATATTACACAAGTAAAAGTAAACGCGCGGCATACTATATAAACGTGGTTGTGATGTAATACTATCGTGCTATCGCGGATCAATTCAGTGAAATGGCAAATAATACTACGATTACGAAATTCGTGTAGCCAGTCACTACAATTAATAAATTGATAGCATTTTTCAGACACATCATCTAATTGAGCTGTGAGTAATAATAACATGAAAGAAAACATATTGTTTATGATATTTGTGATAAAAATACTATCAATATAATTAGTAAATATCGTCGGAATGTTATATGTAAAAGGAAGATAGTTTAAATATCATATCTGTCTTCATGCTATGCGTCAAACAAAGGACAAAAGTATCATTTATTAAAAATAAATGGGGCATGTTCTAAGTGAATGAAAACGAAGGAAACCACACTTTCGTAACTTAGGCAGCAGTTCTGTCTTCGCCAACATGTGAAGAGCAATTGCAGTCAGTTACAAGGAACAGTATTATCAAACAGTCACGATGGATTTAGACTAAGATCAATGGTTTTACTAAGACAAATAAGAAATTATGGAAAAATAATAATGTTCACTATTGACTTTGAAGGAAAATAAAATTTAATTAATACATGGATATTTAAAACATTCTGAGGATTAAAACTTGAAATATTTAGTGAAACATGTGTAGCCAATGTATTTTCTTGTAGCTTAGCTGCATTTTTTTGGTGCGTGTATTATCGTACTTGAAATAGAATTTATTCATCATATTCACTGGATGTTTGTTATCAATGATTGACCGTTGCTTATAGGGTTGTTGGACAGCCTCTGCAAATGGATTGGCTTGAATTGCATAAATTACTCAACAGCAAAAGACGATACAATTCCTGAAAAATTAATTCCCTGATGTATCTAAAGATATTGGTAAGTTACATTTATCGTCTTGAAAATCCTTGTATATTCAATAATAGACAGAAACGGGCGGGAAACGAATTACATGTGAAAAAATCAACAATTAGATACAGGCCATGGAGCGAGTTTAATATTAAAAGAAAATGACAGAAAATATTGCTTTATATGGTAAATCTGTATGCTTTATATGTTTATTTTATAACGTGAACGAAACTGTTGGTCTGTTGATTAGTTCTTATCTAATATGACAACATGGTGATCAGTTCGATGTATAATGTTTGGATATTTTGTGAAAGGGATCTTTCGGTCACAATGGATCTCTTGAAATAATGGCATTTGATGGTGAGGTTAAACAATTTACAGACGTAGTACAATATTATATGATGTATTAAGACAGCAAGCTGGCAGAATCGTTAAAGCGGCTGACAAAATACCTACTCATTACGTTCTGAGCTCGAATTCCATTGTAGTCACCTTTGTCTTTCCTGCCTCCACAGTCGATAAAATAAGTACTAATTGAGCACTGGGGTCCATGTAAGCCATCAGCAACAAACCTCAAAATTTCCGGTCTTATATCTATTGTACAACATGACGTATTATACATATATGAAACGTTGTGAAAGTGGTTTCAGATTGTTGTGAGTTTATGCCTTTATGAAATACTACTATTTCTGTGTAGGATGTATTTAGTGTGTGGGTGTATGAGCGTGTGCAAAAGAGTCAGTATAAAGTTCAATCTTTAGAACAATCAGTTTTGTTACAAATATCAAATTACTTTATTTCCTCAATTGTTATTGAAATTTAACGTTGCCCTTAGCAATAAAATCATTTCTGCTTCCTGAGTTATCGCATGAATCGCATTTAACTAATTTGTTTAATAAACTAAATAAAAGAGTTATATGTTTTGTGAACGATTCAATATAATGGCTGTGATATGATACGAACCTATCAGTAGAGGTGAACCATATAAAATAAAAATTATCCCTTCAGGTGAAAGAGAAGTATCAATGTACATTGATTAATTTATTTTCATATGATTTATATCAAGAATTATTATTTCTTAACTAAATAAAAGATTATGCACTAGCTGGAACAAATAGTTATGTAACTCAATTAGCTAATAGTAATTATTTAATGAAATAAATTGAAGGCCTCACAAATATCTGATTCCTTTCACTTATTGCAAGCTATTTCTAAAATGTTAGGCAGTAAATGATTCTGGTATATGTTGATAATTCTTTTAACGTTATCTGTTTAATGTAATAATATTTCATATTTCATCTTTTTTCACATTTCGAATTGTTTTGATTCAATACAGACCACATTTGTGTCAATTTCACCTGATTGCTAATAGTTTCATTTACATGTATCTATGTCGTCTATCAGCATGCACGTTATTAGTTATTGAAATTCCAAATAATTGCATCAGTTCTCCAAGCTGGAACAGAAAGAGTGTTCTGTCCCCTTTTCTCTTCCCTGCGTTATAAACATTCTTATCGACAAAGGATTTATTTTATGGACAGCGTGCTGCAAATCATGTCTGCATTTCCAAATACATTCCAAGTAACAACGACGTATGTTTGTGTATGTGTGTGTTGGACGCAGACAGGATGCCAAATGCACTTTTGCCGAAGGACAAGAAGCCGAAACCAAGAAGCTGAACGGACACAATGCTGAAGGGACATAAAGCCGAGCGGGTATAAAGGCCAACGGACACAATAACAAAAAATAAACATTCTTACCTACACCAATTTGGCACTTATGATTTAACGGGAGTAAATTTTAATTTTCGTATCTTTTCGGCATCTTGTACGTTCGGATATATGTGCGTTCGGCATTGTGTCTGTTCGGTTTCTTGGCTTCGGTTTCTTTTCCTTCGGCAAATGCGCATTAGGCATCATGCCCGTGTACTACGTGTGTACATGCATTGCAATTTGTTAATTTCCTCGCACACATAAAATCAAGATTATCCTCACATGTTTCATGATAATTTTAGCCTCACTTTAGAGAGTTACTACACAACATCTTTCCATTTACAAGTCGAATGTGCTACCAATAATATTTAAATCCGATACAGCCCAGAAGCCAACTGAAATGGCTAGAATAAATTGCATATCACGCATTAATCAAGGGTAAGATTTAATAAAACGCTATATCAAAATAGCTTATATTAGACAAGCTAATTTCCTACAATGAGGAAAATCTAAATATAAGTTATGCATTCCATTGAACCTAATTGAATCTAACTAAGTTCAAACTTTCCTTCTTCTTCAGCTTAAACGTTTATCTATTATATGGACAAATATCTCCTTGCTAGTGCGAATATGTATATATAATATGTTTTTATTTGTGTGCATATGTATTAGCAAAACGGTGAAACAATTTGTATTTCGGAAAACACAAGCAGGGAAACAATGAAAAGGACTGAAGACTAAAAAAATAATAAACGGAAATCAAGGGAATGCAATGGTACGTTTGATAATCTGAGTTTGGTAATCAATTTTCAATACCTGTTGCTTCATTCACTTATTGCTTCATTCACTTATTTCAAAAATTTACCTTTCGCAGGTTGAGCAGATAAATATATGGAAGAGTAGCGCTTTCAGAAATCAAACCGTTTCACCTTGTTTTTTTTGGGGTTTTTTTCTCCCGTATTAGAATTGAATTACTTTACTCTGAAAACAGGCCATCCTTGTTCATCATTGTTACATAGAAATCACTAATGTTGTATAGTTCCTGTATTGGTTCACAAAGTTAGTTTTATATTACATTTACCTATAAGATTCAGAAGTCGCTTCGGTCAACTAAATGTATTGCATTTGAAAGTAGTTATTGATTTTTCTTTGTTTCATGACGCCTTATGAAACTGATTCCATATTGTCCTTTTGCGAAGAATATAAAGGAAATATTCTGATAAATTGATTTTGTAGGTGAATGTTAAAGGTGCATATATTTCTGAAATATTTTTTAATTGATTATAATTTCACTTCAGTAATTGCATATGGTTGGATGCTTTTCAAAACTGAAAAGCTCTGAGCTTTTATAAGCATCATTTCGAGCGTTTCTTGGTTATCTGTTTAATTTTCCTGTGTAAAGAAACAGCATCCGAAACGAAAAAAAAAACAAAACAATCACAAGAATTAACTATGTACCTTCATTAAGGTGATCATATGATTATCAAAAGACAATTAAAAAGAGTAACGAACAAGCAAGCAGAATTAGATAAAAGTAAACACTACTGCTTACTATTATTCACGTGTTTCCAATTTATGAAAACAAAGCTAGAACTGCAATCTAGATTTGTTAATATTACGTGATGTGTGCAGTTGGAAACAACCATTTGAAAATAGTTATTTCAATAGTTGCTGGATTAAGGCATTCCACTGAGAGCTTCGTTTACTTTTGACCGTTCCTAATAAAATATGCGTTGTCGTTACATGTATAATCCCTATGGCTTAATTCAAAACTTCAGTTGATAGGAATTCCGATGTATTTCTGCAACATGGCATCTAGAAGCAAAATATAAATCCTCTTTTATTTGTCCACTCCTGACATCATTCTGGAAAAATCTAGAGAATTTTCGGAACGATATTGAGCTTTAGCTGAGAAGTATACAAATAAATAATCTCCTTAAGTGCTACTATGTTTTAAATCCAGAAACTATTCTTAACTCAAGACTAGGAACCCAGCTTGCATTTGTGTAATATCAATGCAGATTTTACATTGGGAAACACAATCATATTTAAAGATTAGGAAGATTTCCTAGAAAATATTCTTTGAATAGAAACGACTTCTGCAAAATCTAACTCTAAATCTCAAACTAGCTGTTGATTATTTACCTGTACATAGGGAGATCTAATTAATTTCTCGTGATCGCTTTGTACAATAGAATAATTTCTCAAACTTTAAACAGTTCCGACTCTAAAACAAATATATCAAATTATAAAGAGAGACATTTCAATTGAAGTTAACGATGTTTTAAATAATCAAGTGACAGTCATTAAATGGACGAATACTGATAATTGCTAATTAAATTTCTGAAATCTAATGGTGCTAGTCCATTTCTTATTCTCAGGGACATAACAAATGCGTAAATGTTCTGAATGTGACTTGGAGAAGAATTTAACATAGGAATTCACGTCCAAATATATATATATTTCAAATTTAGAGAAAATGAATGACGAAGACAGGTGAGGAACAACAAGCAGGTGTATTAGTTTAACACTCGGGATGAATGGAAAGGTTTTTGCCGTATCGAGCCTACGCTCTTCGACAGAAAGGATTGAGAGAGGTGAAAAAAACGGAGAGAGAACGGGAAAAAACCGAGAGAGGTAAAAAATGCGTAAGGATTAATGAAATGGTCGTATGCGGGTGTATGTGTATCACATTCATTGGTGTGGCATATAGAACTGCAGTGCTTGTAAACCTTGCTGATATACCGTGATTATTAAATATTCTATTTTATAAATTTAAGATTAAATCCAGAACTGCCTGGAAATTGCACCCTGTTAAACATTGCAGTGTGAGTATATGATTTGGCCTCATTGAAGATTAAAATGTTAAGTCTCTCCCGGGATAAATTTTCTTCTAACACACGCACGCACGCACGCACACAGACACATACACACACACAGAGATACACACGTGCGAACACACGCACACACATTCACACTCACAAACATACATACCGGAGTATGATTACGTGTGTGTGTGTGTGTGTGTGTGTGTGTGTGTGTGCGTGCGTGCGTCTTTGCGTATATGTATGTACATTAACACAACCAATACAGATACGCAAGTTCCTGAAGACTAAATGGTAAGATATATTTTATAACCCATGAATTCTAGCGATAAGATCAATTATCTTATTGATATATTCGCTGGTATACGCATAAATGTATGGCATTTATTTCGATTAATAATCATGTGGAAAAATCTACTGAACACTAGTGCTAAATTATGAATTGCTCAATTTATTGATTATATACATAAGCATATTTAGGTGAGAAACATCAGCTCTCACTCAAAATATTCGGTTTCAGAAAGCGCTACTGTTAATATCAAGAAGAATTATCAAAATTCAAGAAAAGTGCAGGTTACATTATCATGTTATTTTTCTTTTGCATTTTTTTTTCTCTTGTTTTGTTAATTCCTCACTGAATGAACATAGCACCAAGGACATTTCTGTCATGGTCAACCGTTGATCTTCTGTACACCGTGTTTTTACGATATGCGATGCGTATCTTCTTATTCAGGATCGTAAGCTGTAAATGGAAGGACATTTAAATATTTCTGGTAGTTCGAGAGATTGTTTCCCGTCATACTCAGCAGAATGGACAAATGACGATTTTATCAAGAAAAAGTTATCACATTCTCTTTTGCCATTTTTTCGTATAACTCTATAAGTATTACATGTATGAGAAAAGCCTATGCCAAATATTCCCATCTATCTACAAATAATTCACATTGTAAGGGAAATCTTAAATGTGTTTTATATGCAAGAACTTGCTTAAATGATATTTTAGAGTGACAAATGAATGAAGAAAAGTTTAGGCAAAAATGGAATATTTTTCATTGGATGTACTACATAAAAGAACTTTACTTCCATGTGGTAGTAAAAATTTAGTCTAAAAATTACTTAAGAATCATCATAAAATATTGCAATAGTAATTCATTAGAATATTACTTCTTTGTGTACGACGTGTCACATTTTCAGTTGGGTACAGTTGTTTATATCAACATCAGTGTACAGAACTGGTGTGTTATTATAAGGAATAAAAAAATGAAAGACAAACTCGATCTTGTCCGGATTTAATCTTAGTATGTAAATAGCTGTAACTTAATATCGCTTGACATTTTGTTTGTCACACTACCGAGTTTGCCAATCCAACATCTAACCATGTTATTGCAAATGTTTCAACATCTCGCGCATGCCAGAATAAATTAGCTGTCGGCAGACTCAATAAGTATTCCATTGTGCTTTGACACTTCTTATATCACCGAATATCTTGTTTTCGTTCTAACCCAAAAGAAGAATTCCTCTCTATGATTCTTCCAAGAGTAAAACAAAATAATAAACACAGCAGAAAAAATAACAGATCTAGTTTAAATAGACCTAACATACATGTTGAAGGCTGTGTACTCTGTTAAAGATGCCAGTTAAATTTCCTCCAGAACACACATTTTGTTGGATGATGTTCCTTAGATATGCTAACGGTTGGAGCAGTTTCATAGAGTGATGCTGACAGTTGGAACGCTTTCAGCCATAGGTGAACTCGATCAAGGCAGAACCTGGAGTTAAACAACTAAGACTTAATGACCATTTAGATATGTCGATGTAAAATGATGACAATTTATTTTAACTGGTGTTAAGCACTGATTACTTCAATTTGTCAACCACTTCAAAAAAGCATAATGCAAGTTCTGTTTTATTTAACACTGTCCTCCAAGAAAAAAATTAATGATAAAATCTGGACCGGCTCATTTGGTTTAAGAAGCTACATAGAATTTGAAAGAATGTGCTTCAACTGACTGTCATTTTCTGTGCTTAATTCCAAATTAAATTTGGATTTATCAAGACGTCAGAGACAATAGAAGAAAACGATATTAAAAATAATAATCAATTATGCAGAATAGTGTGATACTTTTATCCATTCATTTTGGATTTCTTTACAGCCGTACAAGTCAACTCTGTTTCTTTTTCTAAATTTCTATCAACAATTGAATAAATATGCGTGTATGCATATGTGTGAGAGCTTGTGTGTTGTGTGTGAGAAACTATTATGCATGAATCCGGAGAGAGTAGCTTATTGTTCACAGAATAACAGCTAGGACAAATCAAGGAGACAAAAAACTCTCAGGAAATTCAATGTCAGTCGAAATGAACAATAGCTCTTGTGAGAAGAATATCGCATCTCTGCCATTCTGATGTGACACGTACCTAACCTCGGGGCAATCACGTTATTTCTTGGGCAACATACACTGATGCTGCTGCTGATGATGCTGGTAGTGTCACTCATGATAGACGTCATGAGGATGATCAAGAGATTACTATCTTAAATTAGACGAAGCAAAAGTTTGAAAAATCCATATTTGTTCATTACTAATATAATAAACTGAAAACTGTGGAAGATCTATAAATAAATAAAAGAAAAGCAAAGAAATAGTAGCGCAACAAGAAATTCAAATAAAATAGCCACAGCAATAAAAAGAACAAAAAAAAACACGCAAACTGTAAAATAGAAGTTAATATTTTTTATATTGTTTATTCTGAAGATGTTATTGAATTTTCACAGTTGTGGATTTCAGGAAAATTAAGACCTTGTCTTTATTAAGCAGACACTCAATTGGTTTGTTAATGCTGAGTAAACAGAGGTTTTAAACCAACAAGAAGAAAACCTGAGAAAATGTTTGAATTTAATCGGATTATTGAAAAGAAAAACAATGCACAGAAGAGAATAAAATGAGATGAAAAACAAACAAATAAAGCCTCCACGACCATAACTTTTACTTCTACTAATACTACTGATGATTATTATTACCAAATATAATTGAAATATGAACTGCTACTATACTAACAACAATCTGGCCATAATTAGCGATAACATCAACAACAAATAACGCATCAACAATAATAACAACAACGCTACAATCATCACAAAATACAGTAATCTAAATAAGTACAACGAAGGACAGTCACAACACAATAGTAATCAGAAAAATAAGAACATAATTATAATTGTTCTGCAAATGTAAAAATATTGTACAATAATTTGTAAAACACTCCAAGCAAATCAAAAACTAAAAATCAAAGAAAATTATAAAACCTACTTTAATAACAGCAACAAGCAAGTAAATACATTGATAATTATTGAGGTTTCCGGTTTTTAAAGTTCGTTCTAAAAGCAATATGTACTAATATTAGATAGAAATACGAGTAAAAGGTAAATAATAAGCAAAGAATGTAAGCAATCAAGCAAGAGAACAAAGAGTTTTGAAATCATTCAGTTTGTATGTGTTGTTTTTATTTTACTACTTACATTTAATATGTCTATATGGCTTTGGAAGCTGCTGTTTGGAAATGCAAATTAGTTTAGTCACGACAGAAATGTAGAAAAACGGAGACTAACAGTTTCACGATAGACAAAATAACTCTTAGGCTACGTATTTATCTACAGACTCTACAACATAAAAAAACTAAGACAGGATCCGATGTGGATCACTGTAGATGGATGCACCTCCATTAAAAATATGGCTGCCAAAACACTCTTAAATACATCACTTACTTTCTTAAAAGAGGAAAGATGCAATGTGTAACATTTCCGTACATGCAATGCGTCTACGAAATATTATAAAATGGTTTGGTCCTGCATTAAACACCACTTGATAAACGCTATGTTGACACTGTCTACGATTATAGCTAATACTTTCACCATATTTCTGCACAACCTAAACTGAGGGTGAACAACAACTAAGAGATTATTATTACTATCATTATTGATAAGGTGGTGAGCTGACAGGACCGTTAGAATGCTCGGCAAAATGCTTAGTGGCATTTTGTCTATCTCTTCATTCTTATCTTATTTGTCAATTCTTATTCGTTACGCTGGTGTCGAATTTGCCTTTCATCGCTTCTCGGAGTCGATAATATATGAATTTTTCAAAATATAAACCTGTCAAGTACACAGGTCGATTTAATTGGCTTCCCCATCCACGTCAAAAAACCGCTGGCTCTGCCCCAAAATTTGAAACTATTATTATGAATATTATGATTGCTTTATTGCCTCTCAGTCATTACGACTGAAACGTAAATTGTCTTCTTTTTTTTTTTCAATTTTTTTTTCTAATTTGTCTTGAATGATAAACTAGAGATTGCGGCTAATAAAAAAATCGGGTATTTCTGTATCAGCATATTGAAGAAGGAAATCACGTTTATTTATGAGGTTTAATATAAATTATTGGTGATTTTTTTGTTTTATGAGTCAAAATGCTAAAAATGCTAAACGTTCCCAGTTTATCACCAAACAGTTCTTCAGCGTGGATAGTTTTGATCTACTAATTTCTATTCTTTATTTTTTTCTAGGCCATTCAAGTTATTTTTTAGTATGCATTGAATTTCGTACTGTATTTATGTTCTATCTCTGTATATACAAAACTGAAATTCCTGAACAGGACTATTACTGTTCGAAAGTGAGAAAATATTACTTTATATAGATACATGTATACAGGTGTGGCTGTGTAGTTAGAAGCTTGCTTCCCAACCACATGGTTCCGGGTTCAGTCCATCTGCGTGGCAACTTGGAGAATTGCCTTTTACTACTGCCTCGGGCCGACCAATGCCTTATGAGTCGATTTGGTAGACGAAAACTGAACGAAAACCGTCGTGTATATGTATATATATATATATATATATATATATAAATTAAGATAAAAGGTGATAAATTGGATATTAATTTAATTAACACCAATTTAAAACCAGTGGCCTAGCATAAAGAAAATTGTGAAAATTCAGAAAAATTATATTACATACATGTGAGAAGGGATGACTAGGATGTCCACTTAGTGGTCATCCCTTTTCACATGTCTTTCTCTCTCTCTGTCTCTCTCTCTCTCTCTCTCTCTCTCTATATATATATATATATATATATATATATATATATATATATATATGAAGTTATGCGTGTGTCTTTGTGTCTGTGTTTGTTCCCTCTCCCACCCACCATCGCTTGACAACCGATGTTAGTGTGTTCATGTCCATGAAACTTAACTGTTCGGCAAAAGAGAATAAGTACAAGGCTTAAAAAGAGTAAGTCCTGGAGTCGATTACTTCGACTAAAGGTCGTATTCCAGGAATGCTGCAGTCAAATAACTCAAAGATGTAAAAGTTATAGAAGAGTATAACCACCCACACATTTATATATATATATATATATATATATATATATATACACAAATACACACACATATATGTATATATATATATATATATATATATATATATATATATATATATATATATATATATAAATGTTATACTTTAAGATTTATAGGAAGTTTTGGGAAATGTTAATTGATAGCATTTCTGTGAAAATTATGCTGAAAAATGTCTACCCAGTGTAACTTTTGCAGAGGTATAATATTCATTGTATTTCCATGTAAACTGTTGTTACAGAAGTTGCTTTGAAGTTTTCTCTGTGTCAAAATCTCAGAGCTTGTCTGGCACTCTATTTGTGACCATGCCATCTGCGATTTCTATACATTATGTACGTGACAGCATTAACGAGCATATTCACAAAATAGGAAGGCAGAAGACGTTCTATTGTTAATTTTAGTAAAGTAAGGAGACATCTATATGTTTCGTTCATAAGCAGAACTCTGTCAATTTGCACTATACGACGGGAGATATACACACAAATCTCCCGTTCAAATCGCAGGAAATGCATGCTACCAAAATAGAGAGCATGTGACAAAATGCAAATGCAATAGTCCCTGCAAACTGATGACATTCATAAATTGGTAGTAATAGAAGTAATTCTTTAAAACATTTCTGCAACAACAAACGAAGCTTTTGATGTAAGATGCAGATTTTCGCATAACCAAATTCATCATTTATTTTTATCTGGAAATTTTTCATCAGACTAGATTTTGTATCTGTATTTAGTGTGTATCAATTTTTCCCTATAATACCACAGTGATATATGCATACATGTATGTATGTGTCAATCTCTCTCTCTCTCTCTCTCTCTCTCTCTCTCTCTCTCTGTATATATATATATATATATATATATATATATATATATATATATATATATATATATATATATATATATATGTATATATATAGAAATATACAGAGAGAGGGGAAGAGAGAGAAAAAGTGAGACAGGCGCATGGTATGTATGTATGTGATTCAAAATGACCGATGCCGCGTCTTAAGGCTTAGCTAGGTATTCGCCCGCACGCCATTCACACACGCGCGCACGCATATACACACATACACACACGCATGAAAACGTGTAGACAGAGAGATAGATCGATAGATACACATATGTATGTATGTATGTATGTATGTATGTATCTATTGATCTGTCTATCTGTCTATCTATCTATCTATTTATCTATGTGTCTATGTATAAAATACATCTAAATTACAGAGCGTATCCAACTGATCATGACAGAAGAATTTTAAAAAGTTTTTTGTCTTTTCCCAAAGAACATTCAGCATGCCAACGCTCGTCTCTCTAATTTGATTGTCACTTCCTAATTTTCGTCGCATTTCATTTTATTGAAACAAAACTTGAAACACGCTAAGTAATTTTCACGGTAATTTCTTCTAAAGGTTTAGGTGATAATTCTATATCAGTTTCCCATATTGTTCCTTGAGATCTTAGACTGAGAAAATTTGATAGAAATTGAATAATTTCTAAAATGAAGAACCTGATATTTACCAATGATTAATTTTATTTGTCATTAAAAGACGTGTCAGCACGCTTTTTAAATTGAACTTACTTCAAAGCTATTAGAAAGCAAACCTATCATCATCGTCATTAAAATTACCGCTATCCTCATCATAATGAAATTCCTCAGAGTCTCCGTCATCGTTGTTGCCATTCTCAGCGTACGCACACACATACAAAGAAAACAACAAGACAGATAAGGACGTGGGGTAAGGCGTTCGCTTCCAAATAGCATAGCTCAAGTTTAGAACTCACGGCATAATATGTTTGGCAGATTTGCTTCCTCCATGGTTTCCCCGAGTAGGGTAGGGAATTGTGAATGAAATTTAGATAATGGATCGGAAATTCTTCCTATGTAAATAAGAAATACATTTAAGGTCGACGTTTGCAAGCAGATGCCACACTATGGCCACAGTCGAATAATTGAAGTAAGGCATGGCTGTGTGGTAAGTACTTTGCGCTTTTTACGTCTCAAGCTACTGCTATCTAGCACCTTCGGATGATCTCTACTCAACCGCTACACAACTGCTACTCGACTGCTACTCAACATACCTACAGCGGCCAGACTACCTCTATTTATATGTCGTGGGAGATCCTACTTCTTCGTCTGGGGGCGTCGACACAACAGCTTTCTAACCACAAGGCTTCAATCTGTGAGGCACCTTGGTTAAGTGTCGTGTTCTATATCGCCATATTATAACCTGAAGAATAAATTAGGTCTACAGAAACGGAAAAAAGCTCGTCGTGTATACTTGGTGGTGGTTTCTTTACTCGATACTTGGTGGTGGTTTCTTTACGTATCCCTTATAAAGTGAGCGATGCAGTAACTACTAGGTTTAAAAACAGGTTTGCTTCCCAAACCCATGGTTCTAGGTTCAGTCCTACTGCGTGACATCTTGGGCAAGTGTCTTCTACTGTAGCCTCGGGCCGACCAATGCCTTGTGAATGGATTTGGCAGACGAAAACTGAGGGAAACCCGCAAATCAGTTCGGTACTTCTCCAGTTTTAGGGATTCACATATACAGACAGATACACACAAACACACACACATTCTCAATTTTACACACACACACACATATATATATAGAGAGAGAGAGAAAGAGAGAGGTAGTTATGCAGCTAAACAAATTAGATACGTGAGATATATTAAATATATTACGTACATTAAATATACACTGCTTGTATTTCATACATAAACTAATATATTTGTGTCGACAAACAAGACGAGGACAAATATCCGTCAAATCTAAATAATGTAAATAATGTAATATATTTGATATATTTGATGTATCTCTGTTTATCTGCATAGTTGCCCCTATACCCGCACAACTTCGACCCTCCTATAGACTTTCTTTACTTTGTGGAAGAATCCATTCTAAAGACCTCGGAGTTTAAGTTTGAATAATTTGCACCCTACTGTCTTCTATACAGAGAATCTCTGGATCTCATCTGTGAACTATATATATATATATATATATATATATATATATATATATATATATATATATATATATATATATATATCAGTGCGTATATGTGTATCAGTGCGTATATGTTGGTGTGTGCGTATGGGTAGTTTTGCAAGCTGTATATTTTGAATATTGTGAATATATGAAAGACTGATAAACCGGACAGCTGAACACAAAAATCTCCACTATTATTGCCCGAACTAAGCTACAGTAATCCTCACTTTTCTTACAGCATAAAAGCAGAAAACCACTGATAGTCTATCGTAAGGGTGCTTTTGTTTACAAAATATGGGACATGCTTTAAAGTTCTCATTGTATGTATATATATTTACAGGGTTATTCGGAAAGAATGAATCGTTTTCATTACGCAATATTCTAATAAGGAAGTGCAATAGGAAACTCCAGCTAAGTCACAAGTATTTACTGACGATCAACTATTATTTCCTGTCTTACAAGTGTTCAATGTGGCCACCACCTGCAGCACGGGCAACATCAATGGAATATGAGAATTCCTCCAAGACGCGTATCAGCATATCACGATCCACTGAAATGATCGGTATTGTTATTCGATGTTTAAGTTCATCAAGGTTCGTCTGTAACGGTGGAACATAAACGCGATCTTTTACATATACCCACAAAAAAAAAAAAATCGAACACGGTGAAGTCTAGGAATCCCGCAGGCCAAGCGGATACGTGTCCGGTACGAATTCTCTTATAACATCGATGTTGCCCTTGCAGCAGGTAGTGGTCACATTGAACACTTGTAAGACAAGAAATAAAAGTTGATTGTGAGTAAATACTTGGGACTTAGCTGGAGTTTTCTATTGTTTTTGCTTATTAAAATATTACGAAATGATATCGGTTTGTTATTTTTGAGAATCCCTGTATTTCAAATTTATAGAAAAACAAAGAGGAAGACAGATATTGGAAGAACAAGCAACTGTATTAGTTTGACGGTCAGGCAAAATGGAAAAGTCTTTTATGATTCGAGGCTACGCTCTTCGACAGAATGGAAGAATATGAAATAAATAGAGAGAATGAAACACACACACACACACACACACACACACACACACACACGCACACACACACACACACACACACACACATACATATATATATATATATATATATATATATATATATATATATATATATATATATATATATATATTATTAATATTATTATGATTGAACGCCACGCATCCTCTTCCAAGTAAATTTTATCTATTTATATATATATATATATATATATATATATATATATAGAGAGAGAGAGAGAGAGAGAGAGAGAGAAAGAGAGAGAGAGAGATAGAGAGAGAGAGAGAGAGAGAGAGAGAGATTGTTACTATAATCACACGAATGATGATGAAGAATAGAAGCAGCATTCATAAATTATTCTTACTCATAGTTTTTTCACGAATTGTAATAATATAAAAGACAATTGCGTTTTGAATGGAATTCATCTGTTTTAAAGAACGTGAGACACGAAATATATATCATTACTGTGCCAGCCATCACTGCCAAGGTGGCAATGAAAATTATTTTTAAAAAAATGCAATGATTTGGTCGATAACAGAGAGAAATAAAGAACATTAAAATAGCATGATGATAGCAATAGAAAATTTGTTGATGGAAATATGTAATTATAACAACAATGATCATAAAGCAATTATAATAACACCAAACGGACTAATACTACCACTACTACAACTACTACTACTTCTCCTCCTACTAATGCTACTATCATAATAATCTTTTCTTACTCAGACACATTACCAACAGTTTTGAGAGGTGGAATGCATCGACTCCAGTACTTATCTTACCGACCGCAAAAGGATGAGAGTTGAAGTTGCATTCGGTGGAATGTGAACTCGGAACGTAAAGACGAACGAAATGCCCCCTAAGTATTTTGTCCGACGTGCTAAAGATTCTGCCTGTTCATTGCCATAATAACAACCACAACAACAACAACAACAACAACAACAGCAACAACAATAATAATAATAATATAGAGATGCAGAGTAGAGAATAAAAACCAGTTGCAGTTTCAAAGATTAATGGTGACTGCAAATATCTTTATCGAAATTAAAAAAACACATGTATATGTGTGTGTGCGTGTGTGTGTGTGTGTGCGTGTGTGTGTGTGTCTGTATATACACACACATAAGCACACATACACACAAGCAAACACACACACACGCATATATACGTATGTATGTATTTGTATGCACATATGCATGCACACGCTTAATTTTATTTAAATTACCTCCACGGTGACATGCAAGTCTCTAAACATTTTCCACGGAATTTCATTCATTTATTTTTGTTTACATTTTTCTCCAAAATATAAATCCCGTTTCAATGAAATGTATATATCTTGTGTATGTAATTCAACATGTAATACCTCAGATCATTTATACAAATACATGAGATGGAAACCCATTAATTGTCACTTTTTTTCGGATTATATTTAATAATTTTCGAACATTTCTAGAGCCTAGATAATAATGCTTAACGTTAGACTTAAGCACAAATACATTAATTGTACAAGCTGCGTTCATATAGGTAAGCATGGGATTATTTAAAATAATGTAGAAGTCTTATAACTTCTAACATAATCATCATTATTGTTACTATGACCGTCATCTAATAGGTAATGCGATTTAAAATTAACGAAAAACGTGGTTAATGTTTAAATGATAAATTTATAGAAGGTATGTTAACGATATATATATATATATATATATATATATATATATATATATATATATATATATATATATATATATATGTATATATATATATATATATATATGTTTATGTGTGTTTGTTCGTGCATACGTCAAATGAATATATTGCTGTACATTAATATATAAATGAACAAACATTTCCAAATCTAGTTATGTTATTTCAATTATTATCGTAGACAACAACATGCACTGAAATTGTTTGCACTCAATTCTATCAGAAAGAGTTAATGTAGCATGGTTTACTGGATAGTAAACAGTAAACAGACAGCGTAGCTACAAACTTTTTTTTATCACGTAAACGCTTAATTCTGAAGCCAAGAGATCAGGTTGATATCCACCTCATTTAAAGATAATGAAGTCTACGTTTAGATGGTTATATAAGAAAGTAAATCTTGTTACACTTTATCAAGACTTATTTTCTGACATTACGGAATTAAGATATTAAAACAAGTTATAATCTGCATGTAAACTTTTAAGGCATTTTCGAAAAATAACTATAGCCCCTAGTATGAAGAGCAGTAAAAGCAATTTATACTGAAAAAATTAAATTAATTAAATTTTCTTGTTAGAAAATATAGGAAGGAATTTCAACCATGTTTCGTGGTCTGCTACCACAAGAGCTCCTTTATAGGATCCAGTTAGCTCAAGACATCATCAGGAGGAACCACGTCCGGTTTCGGCCCCTACTCCTCTACCGTTTTGACGTGGCGGGGCCACCCCCTTTCGGAGGTGTCTTCATCTCTGGTGTTGGGTGCGTGTCTTCTTTCACTGTTTGTGACTGTTCTAATTCAACTGTGGAATGTCCCTCGCTATGGTTATTTTCCAGGAGGTTCTGGCCACACGTCTTACGGTTCATCAACCCGCGTTGTTGAATTACTTTCTTCCGGCATACCTTCCCTTGGTGGATTAGGATCCAGTTAGCTGAAGACATCATCAGGAGTAACCACGTCCGGTTTCGGCCCCTACTCTACCGTTTTGACATGCACCCCCCCCCCTTCGGAGGTGTCTCAGCTCTGGTGTTGGGTGCATTTCTTCTTTCTTCTATTACCTGGCCTCTTCGATGCAGCATCAACGAGTGTCAGCGTCCGACTGATTGTCGTGTCAAATTCCCCTTTTTATACCTGCTGCTAGGCTCCAGCAGGCTGGCCCCAGCTAGTTGTCACGTGACACTCTAAATTTCCCGCTGCTAGGATCCAGTAGGCAGCCCCAGCAAGTTGTCACATGACACTGTCTAAACTTCCCGCTGCTAGCTCCAGCAAGTAGCCCCAGCAAGTTGTCACATGACACTGTCTAAACTTTAACTGACAATGAGGTCGCGAAGCCACTTCAGTGTCAGCCTGTCTCACTTAGGCTATTTATGAAATACACCCGAAGGTTGCAAATTACGGAGACCAGCGACACACATTGGTCCTTTTTAATAAAAACTATGATTATATATTATATATATAATTATATATGCTCTATTTAGAGCCACTAAACCTAAACAATTGACATCCATCAATTTAATCCAATTTTAGGTATAGTAATATATATATTTACGCGACGAACTGGCGTTCCATCCAAAGTGTCGAACCTATACGCCAATGAAACCGGGAACCGACGCTTATGAGCCAGGCATAGCTCGAGAAGAAATAAACAACATATATATTAATGAATTTGGAAGCAAATCCCAAGGCTTTAAATTACGGAGAAGAGCGACACACATAGTTCCTTTTTATTAATAATTATAATTATATATTATTTATATAATAATATAAGCTCCATTGCTATATATATATATATATATATATATAGGCATTCCTATTATCTTTTACTTGTTTCAGCCATTTGACTGATCCCATGCTCTTTAAAATTCTGGTTGAATGCATCGACCTCAGGACTTATTTTTTAAAACCTGGTACTCTATCAGTCGCTTATGCCGAACCAATAATGTTACAGCGACGTAAACACACCAGCAGCGATGTCAATCGGTAGTGGGCGACAGACACAAACACACACACACACACACACACACACACACACACACACACACACACATAATTTTAAGATGCCAAACCCTCAACATTTTTTCAACTGCTTAGAAAATAAGGTTCACTTATACGTATTAATGAAATTTGATTTACAGTATTGCAATTCGTTTAAAACATATTAAGATTCACCCAGAAGTTATAAGCTACAGTAAAGTGAGATTTAAATGATATTAGTGTGGTACAATAATACCTCGCCATATCGCGGTTTACCTATCACAGTTCACCTATCATGGTTTTCCTCTGTGGTGTTGTTTTGCATTTATAATAAAATAGATATATACAAATTATAAGAATAAAAAAAATATATATATACATTCCAGTACTAGTTCTACTTCGCGGATTTTCTCCTATCATGGGTAGTCTTGGAACGTAACACCCGCGATAGTCGATGGATTACTGCACATTTATTTTCAGATTGTGTTTAGTTATGTTTTACTAAATCTAGATATTTCCTTCTCACTCTGTTTCAATTTGTGCTCTATGGAATGTGTCTGAAGTGTTGTTGAGCCTACACTATCATTTGCGTATGCACACGGTGAATGTGTCTTTGCACATGAGCAGGAACCGACTATTACTCATGGATACTTCACTCCCACTCATGAGAATTGTTTTAGTGTTATTCCGTTCGGCTTGATTTGGCTCTTTCTGTTTTTCGTACATTTTCACTTTCAATGTCATTTTTGTTTTATATATTTATTTTAAACTATGTTAATTTGCACTCTCATTCGAAGACATTGTAAAACTAGAGTTAGTAATAAAATTAATACTATTTTCATTAACTATGTTTGGCTTACACAGATATCTCTTAAATATTGCACCAATGAGTGATTGTGTACCAGGTCACACAAGCTGCTGGAAACAGGATTGTGATATTCTTGAAAGTCATAAAATTGCTTTGAATATCAGACTCGTAAATAAAATATATATGGAAAAAGTTGCGATAGATACAAATGGAACCTCCTTACGCATTCGTGTATAGAATCTTAGTTGAACTTTTGCTAATCAACAAGCATAATATTCTCTTTGAACGAGTTCATTATTGTGATTACTAATCACAGATCAAGCCTAAATAACCTCGTTACTGAACAAACGATTACTGTCGTCCAAAAGCTCTCCCTCACAAAACAACATATTCTGAGATGTATACATATATATATATATATATATATATATATATATATATATATATATATATATATATATACATATATATATATATACATTTGCTCCTGTACGCATATGCGTTATATGTATATGAGTGCGTGTGTGTGTACAAATATCTCTTTAAATTCAAGTTTCAATCAATACACGTGTTTCACTCCGAGCAGTTTTTCAGTTGTAAGATGGTTGAGAGCAAAATAATTGTTATAAATTTCATCATATTTTGAGTAACATCTTCCATTTTCCTTTGGATTAGAAAACATGAAATATATATATATATATATATATATATATATATATATATATATATATCTGTATGTGTGTTTATGTGTGTGTACATATAGCCACCACTTCTACTGCAACTACTATTAACTACAGTTATTTAATTACAAAATTCAAAACACTATTTAAGAAAACTGCTACTGTTAAAATTCTTACCACTACTACTAGTAATAATAATAATAATAATAATAATAATATTAATAATAATAATAATAATAATAATAATAATAATAATAATAATAATAATAATAGTAATAATATGATCCAGCAAGCATAAGAAACTAACCACTAGCATCATATAAATATTGGAAATAACAAACAAAAACATGTAATGTTCCCGAGCCACTATCACGAAGGACTAATATCATTTTGTTTATTTGAATATATCCCCCAACCTCTTACAACATGTCTAAATCGTCTTACAATGATTAAAACCGGTAGAATATCTTGATTGAAAGGTATATGTTTCGTTTCTTTTTCTCCATATATATTTATTAATATACAAACACAGTCACACACACATTAGCAAACACACACACATACACGGACAAGCAAATAGAGTAGGTTGGTGCGAGAGAGAATTCGCGCGTGTGCGTACATATAAAATATATTTATTCGTTCCTGAGCCTCGTATTATCTTTCACTTTTTCAGTGATAATATTTGAACAGTGACTATGCACACAAAACTCACGGCCGCACCTGCACATGCACATGGTCACATACACATATGAACATATAACTATATATATATATATATATATATATATGATGACATTGATTAAGGAGAAATCTTCCGAGACGGACTGAAGAGATGATTATGCGTAAACACAGACCAGTGAATTTAATCTGAAGTAAACAATACATACTTCAATATTGTTCAGATGACGAATATGTATTTCTCCGATTAAGATCTATCATAAAGAACTCAATATTTGACTGGGCTAATACAGATATGTATATGCGTGTGTGTGTATTTGTGTATATAAATGCATATATTATTTATGTATGTGTGTGTGTGTATATATATATACGTATATATATATATGTATATATATATATATATATATATATATATATATATATATATATATATATGTGTGTGTATATATATATATATATATATATATATATATATGTGTGTGTGTATATATATATATATATATATATATATATATATATATATATATATATATATGTATGTGTATATGTATATATATATATATATATATATATATATATATATATATATATAAACAAATAGTAAATGAGTATATGCATATATACGTACAGGTATGTGCATACCGACATCCACCTGTATGTATAGGTGCATATCTGGGTACAGGACATTGCAAACAAAACGTAGACAAGAAAACACACAAGCCACATAGAGAACATTTTCTTTCATCAGCTACCCCCGTTTTAACACCGGCGTTTCGAAGAGCTGTGTAGGACGCATCGTTAAAACGGCTCTTCCCATGGACCGCAAATTAAATTTGTATACACAAATTAAACCTTGCCATGGAGGAATGTAGTGGCGGACAAAAACAAGACATGAAAACAAACAGAAAAGGCTATACGGCCAGACGGGGAAAATTATGTGTATGAACGCTGTGAGGCACGAACTTGAAAGTGGGGACGAAATAAGTTCGCGTGTTTGCTCGGCGATAGCCAAGGAAGAAAAGGATTATTGACCGGAAGCATGTTACCATGGCGGTGTAAGGGGAAGAGAGAGAGAGTGGTAGATACTGGGGAAGGCCTGTTTATGGTACTACCCTGGGTTTCCCGTCCATAAAGGATTTAACTTTAATGGCGTATTAGCAGACCCCAGAAACTGTTTGCCCAAGACTTCAGTCAACAGATTTTGCCGTCTGACGATACGCCATATACTGAAACCCTTTATGAATGGAAAACCCAGGGTAATCCCATAAACCGGCCTTCCCTCACATATACATACACACATTCACACTTAAATTTATATAGTTATATATATATATATATATATATATATATATATATATATATATATATATATATATAATTCAAAAGAATTCCAACTCTGTTTTGTTTATGTTTTATTTATATTCTTATAATATTAATGTAGGATATAGAATATGGAATATATAGTATATATAGTAAAATGAATGAAGTATTGATTGTTTTATTGAAGAAATGAAATATTGAATATTAAATATTAAAGGGCTAGTATATTTTCTTGCATTTTAGCAGTCTTCATGGTCCCATGTTGTGACAGGAATGTTTCAACTATATTTGACTGACTGTCTTTTGTCCTTTATATACATTTCTGTGGACAGCAGCAGTAGTTGTTAGGCTATTTTTAGAGATGACAGCAGTACTTTTTAGAGATTGTTTGTGTTTTAGTTATAGGGATAAGATTTTTAAACGCCAAATAAAATTAATTTAATCATTATTTGTTAAGCTTGGGTTTTGAATTTCTTAATAAAGTCTTTTTCTCTCAGTTTTCTTTCAAGTTCATTCAGGTTGTAAAGTTTATGTAAAGGAAATATCATAAAAGTCTTTCGACCACATGTTGCCAGATGGTTACTCAGTGGTATTTGGCGGACTCCTGGATTTTTAATTTGTTGTCGATGCACACGCGAGCATTCTGATAGTTAATTACCTGTCTGGCGAACGTACAGTTCTTCATAATTTGGGCATTTGATGCAGTAGATTAAATCTCTGCTTTTGCAGTTCATGCTAGCGTTTGTGAATATTTTCCCTGTTTTTTTGTGTTCATATATGGGGCGGTATGAATTAATTGACATGTACATATACATACGTATATATCTATATATGTGCATGTATGTATGTATGTATGTACGTATGCTTGTATGTAAATATATATATATATATATATATATATATATATATATGAGGTATACAAAAATAAGTATGGATGTGTGTAAATATATATGCGTATATGTGTGTGTGTGCGTCTGTGTGTGTGTGTGTGCGTCTGTGTGTGTGTGCGTGTGTGGATGTTTAAACATACAAACATCATACAGGACCAGACGTCCTTCCATATCAGAAGAAAATTTATACACATAAAAGAAACAAATAATATGAACAAAAAGAAGGGAGATGTGAAAGCAATGTGTGAATGTGTGCACGTTTACCTATATGTCAGTATAAACACTGGTATACATGTATGTACTTATGTATATATTTACGTGTCTGTGTACGTTTGTATGTATGTGTGTGTAGGTGTTTATATATATACGTTGACACAGAAAAACGAGACGAAAAGGGCGGAGAAACTACATCATTGACTAGCATATATAAACGTAAATATTTAATTTATGGAAGCATTATGCATGTAAGCGCTCTCGAACGTGTTTAGGAAAGTTGTTACACGCAGATTCTACTTATGTATTGATACTTTCACTGCCTGGAGTAGATTTAAAATAATGTTACGGCAGAACATCCAGAAATTAACGATGGGCATCTGTTTGGAAATGCTTCAAGTTGGTCACATTTTTTTATGTAGGGAGTGAAATAACTTTCGTATCAAATAACATTAAATATACGTTGGTATTTATCCGCGTATATATGTAGATATTTATGAATTTATGCACAGTTTTAGGTGTGTATATGAATACATATATATATATATATGTATGAGCCTGCTCGTGTAATATGTATGTGTGTATGTGTGTGTGTGCGTTCTGACGTATGACACGCAACCAAAGTTCATACCCCACACTATGTCTCAGACACGTCAAACTTATATCCCACGCGGTACGACGCCAGGAATCAACCTACGGGATAGGTCAGTGTACGGAATGCGAGCAACATATACATATGAACTTGTGTAAAAATGTATGTACCTAATTTGGGAGTCATGTTAATATTCACAGCTTCATAGTTTGTAGCTCCGAACAGAAAAGTAGTTCTCGAATCTCTGGACTAAACAACTGATATAGGTCTTGTGGCCTTTTTTTCAGTAAAGAGAAAAACGTCTCTTGTCTTCTGGATAGAGGAAGTCTTTAGCATTTTCTCATACACAATCTAATGACTAATTTTATTAACTTTCTCTCAGTAAGCGTTCCTTAAAGGTCAATGTATTATTACTAATGCTCTTTTTTTATTTCTACCTTTCTTTTTTTTCTTTTTGGCTTTGGGAGGGTGCTGTAGGTTGTGATTTTACGAGTCATGTCATTGATTAACACATGCGGTTCCCTAAACTGATGAATTATTTTCATTGGAAAGAGATAGTCAGAAAAATCAAATGTGCTCACTTCACACATTCAGTTATAAACAACCAGAAAGCTAAAATTTAATGCGTCGAAGACGCGTGCATGTTATATAATTCATAGAATGCCAAACATGTTTTCCATATTTTATCACAACTCTGTGTGTGTGTTTGTATATATATATATATATATATATATATATATATATATATATATATATATATATGTGTGTGTGTGTGTGTGTGTGTGTGTGTGTGTGTGTAGAAGGTTGAAAAGGAACACACGAGTTGATATGTATGGGGACAAAACGTCAAGGTAGAAAATGCTAAAGTAATTTTATAAGAAACATTTCAGTACCGATTTCAGTCATTGTGGCTTTTTCAACTGTAAGTATAGAAAACGATTAAATTTTGGAAAAATTAAAAGAAAAGTTTTTTTTAAAAGAATATTTGTATAGTGTTCAAATACAAGTGACATTTTCCTTGTTACTGCTTGTTTCTGTCTCTCTTGTTTACTCTTGTGTGTGTGTGTGTGTGTGTGTGTGTGTGTGTGTGTGTGTGTGTGTGTGCGCGTATGTGTGAATGTATGCGTGTGTATTTGTGTATGTTTGTGTCCCTCCTGCGAATAATTATTACATGTAAAGAACTGTAAAAACTATAGTCTTGTCTGATTTTGTTGTTTTTTAACGAAAAAAAATGACTTTAAAATGTGTTATAATACATGACAGTTGGAAAATTTAAAAGTGACTTTGAAATAAGATATAGCTCCTTGTTTGGTATCTCTGGATGTATCTATGCATGTCCTTTTTTGACCACTAATTTAGGGATAAACGAAGGAGATATTTATTTAGATATGGTAGCGAGGGAGTTAAATAGTAAATATTGGTCAAGTTAGAAATATAACAGTTACGCATTTAAGTTTTAGTCTTCATTTGTTTTTGCGTGTGTGTAAAGAACTAATGCAAGGATTACAAAGAAAAAACTGAAGGTAATAAATTCAAAACATCTTATTGTGATATATTTTAATATTTACTTATAATCCACCGATGAGTACAAAAAGACATTATCTGATAATAATATGCTTTTGTTTTTTTATTATATCATGGTCTTTTTGACAGAACCAGCTGTATGAGATAATTGAATAAATGAAAAATCCATCATTAATATCAAAATCTGCTTCATTTTATATATATATATATATATATATATATATATATATATATATATATATATATATATATATATATATATATATATATATATATATATATATATATATATATACAGTCTGAAAAAGTCTGTCATACCGGCCATGATGAAATACCACAAGGGAGAGAAAATACGTATCGCCTTTATATATTTAATCCTTTATATTGAACACTCATTATTTCATCTATTCAATAAGACATATTCCATATATTCAATAAGACATTCAATACTTTATTTCATTGTACCATCCATTTTTATTTTATATTATATATTGTATATTATATTGTATATTCCATATTCAATATCCCACATTGGTTTTGCAGGAATATAAATAAAACATAAAAAACAGACAGTGTTGGAACTCTTTTAAACAAAATTATATATATATATATATATATATATATATATATATATATATATATATATATATATATTTGTTTTGCAAGATTTTTTATGTGAAATCGTGTGTTGAAACAGATGTTGTTGTACTTGGGGATGAATACAAAATGGCTGATATTTAGCAACGTGAGACACACATAAGAAGGAAGGAAACAAAGGACCACTGATGAGGTCACAGAAGTGTGACGAAAGAACTCTGGCCGAAATAAGATTAAGATTAATGTAATATAAAGCTGAAGCAAATTAACACCAAATATACAGTGCGTGTGTTTTTATTGGCTAAACTGGCAATATGACCATCCCCAAGTACAACAACATATATATATATATATATATATATATATATACATGTCCTCTCACTCATACATACTTAAATGTATATCCATATACATCATACCGTCAGCTAGATAGTTTTATCGTATTTGTGATAACTTCTGAACATCCTTCATATCGTTATCTGTCTAAACGTCTTCACATACCAGTTCATTGTAACAATTCGCACATACATGAAGTCGTTAAAATATCATCTATTGACTTATTTGCAGCCAAGCGCACAGACATTTTCAGACCTGCTGCGTTGAAGTAATTTGTCATGCTAATTTCAGTAGGGGTTCTTTAGTCAATCCTGCTCATGTCTCTGAATAGAAAACAAAAATTGATCACAATGTGATTTGTGTATTTGAAAGTACAACTTTTGTGTTGACAACATTGTTTCATAAAAAAAAAACAAAAAAAAAAAAACAAGATGTTGGCATTTCAATGCGACTGAATGAATCAAACCTTCCAGCTTCACCCAAACTCTTCGATCTCACAAAATATCTGCATTGTACTCGATACATGTATTGAGATTGTAGGGCTAAATAACTTCTGTCTTCCAGAAATAATTTCTTCATTCGACAAAATGACAATAGTTTCCTATTTTTAACAAACCAAATTGTACGTACGTTTGTATGTATATATATATATATATGGAGGCGCAATGGCCCAGCGGTCGTAGGATCGCGGTTTCGATTCGCAGACCAGGTGTTGTGAATGTTTATTTAGCGAAAACACTTAAAGCTCTATGAGGCTGCGGCAGTGGGGGAGGGGCAACCCTGCTGTACTCTTTCACCACAACTTTCTCTCACTCTTTCTTCCTGTTTCTGTCGTACCTGTATTTCTAAGGACCAGCCTTGTCACACTTTCTGTCACGCTGAACCTCCCCGAGAAGTACGTTAAAGGTACGCGTGTCTGTGGATTGCTCAGCCACTTGTACGTTAATTTCACGAGCAGGCTGTTCCGTTGATCGGATCAGCTGGAACCTTCGACGTCGTAATCGACGGAATGCCAGGTCAATACATATATTTTTTTGTATGCATTCTATTTATAGATTACATTATTTTTTAGCGTGTCCAACATGTAGTTCACAGGTAGTACGTAGGTAGAGGTGAGAGATATAAACATTCAACGAAGTTAACTCTTTACATCTTTAATACACTTCATATACATATATGAAGTCGCTCTATGTCTGTTAGTAGTGCGCTGTAAGATACTAAAGGTTTGTGGGAAAAGGGGTATTTCATTATGCAAACACAATGTACTATGAAGTATACTAAACGTTTTTGTAAGTCAGTACCACCTCCCACTGCTTGTTACATTGTTTTTAAGTTTGTTTCTGCAGATATTGTATAGAAACAGTAGCGCTGATATTGGCTACAACGTTTCGTATCGAGACGTCAGATGTATACAAGCAATGTGATTAGAGACGAAAGTGGGTAATGAGTGCATATGTCATATTTCGTAGGATTATTGCCCCTTCATCAGCACCCATCTAACCAACTTCTATCTCTGAACACTTACAGCTTATATAGCCACCGCATAGATCGGTGTTAAGTTCTGTTTATATATTAGACGCATTCTTGGAACTGCTATGTAAACATTAAAGATTTATATATATGTGACACTTCGTTATGCAAATACAATATACTATGAAGTATACTGAAAGTTTTTATACATCAGTTTCACGTCCCACCGCGTCAGTAGTGCTTATATTATTTTTAAAGTTGTTTCTACAGATATCCTATAGAAACTAGAGCCAGCACTGATTTTTCCTACAAAATTTCATATCGATACGAAAAGCTGTATCAAAGATCAGTAGCTGTAGATTCAATAGAATATCTGTAGAAACAACCTTAAAAATGGTGTTCGATATAGAAGTTCAACGTTTGTAATTTATTTTTTGTACGTATTGCAAAATGTAAATAATACTAATATACATTACAGGGAAACTCATTGTGTAGAATGTGTGTATAGGATATATCATAATGACTGGTGACAGAAGATATTAATTTACTAGTTGAATATTATACCGAACCTACTCTTGCGTATTTGATTGCATTTGCATGTAATATGTATATATATATATATATATATATATATATATATATATATATATATATATATATATAGGTCTATATCTATATATCTATCTATATATATATATATATATATATATATATATATATATATATATATATATATATATAGGTATATATATATATATACATATAGGTATATATATATATATACATATAGGTATATATATATATATATATATATATATATATATATATATATATATATATATATATATATATATATAGGTATATATATATATATATATATATATATATATATATATATATATATATATATATATAGGTATATATATATATATATATATATATATATATATATAGGTATATATATATAGGTATATATATATATATATATAGGTATATATATATATATATATATATATATATATATATATATATATATATAGGTATATATATATATAGGTATATGTATATATAGGTATATATATATACATATAGGTATATATATATATATATATACATATAGGTATATATATATATATATAGGTATATATATATATATATATACATATAGGTATATATATATATATATATATATATATATATATATATATATATATATATATATAGGTATATATATATATATACATATAGGTATATATATATATATATATATATATATATATATATATATATATATATATATATATATCTATGTATATATATACGTAAATATATGTATGTATTTTTCTATATAAGTATATCTATCTATCTATCTATCTATCACACACGCACACATACACATCTGTATATACATGGATGCGCCTGGTCGCTTACTAAATACAAATACGAAAATATACTCACGAATACAAGTCGAATATTTAATGTGAATTAGGTATACACACAGCGGAACACTCGTATTTTTATCAATAATAATCCACTAATATATGAAATTACATACACACAAAGCTTTCATCAATGATAAGTAGTTTTGTAATAGAATACTTAAACACAAACGAACAACTTAATTGACCGCTGCATATATATATATATATATATATATGCAAACACACACACACACACACACACACACACACACACACACACATATATATATCTTACATATCTGGGACTATACACACATACCAACACACAAGAACACATATTTTGACACTTGTTAGCCTGGGCCTCTTCTAACTGAAATAGTTCTAATTAACGCAATGACTGAATGCTATTTAGGTTCCCGAAGTTCAATGAAAGGCATCACTAATGATAAATTCATTACTGTATTATCTAAATATGCACAGACATTTTTTCATTGCCGCTACTGTTTATCTGCCATAAACAGACACACTCATAATTACACATTTCATCTCTATCGTTAATTCAAAAATCACATTCTTTTGTTCATACTTTCTCTTACACTCTCTCCCTTTCGCTTATTCATCATATCTCTCGCTTATTCATAAGCTCCCTCGCTCATTTCTACTTTCTCTGTCTCACTCTCTGTAATTATATCCCTCCCCTTTCTGTTTGTGTGTGTGTCACTCTCTGTCTTTCTCTCTGTCTTGCTCTCTCTCATTCTTTCTTTTCATTGGAAGGATGAAACCTCTAATCTTCCTTTAGTTTGTCCAGGTTGCCTCTCACCAAAATGACACTCACACACCAAAGAACACACTCATGTATCTATGACAAGAGGAAACTAGCTAGGAGACTCGTTGTCCCTACAGACACCATTGATTAATCTGCTGTAGGAAACTACAAAGCGGAACAAATTCTATGGACGAACTATTAACCATTTACTCTGTATGAATGTCTTAAAGATTCTTACAAGAAACAATATCGAGATTGAAAACCTATCATGAACTTTGTCCATAGATTCAGCTGAAACATAATAATTACTATAATGAAAAAAAATTAAAAGAATTCACGTTGAGCAAATGGTCTCGAATATAGGCTATTGTAAATCGATGTCCTGCGATTACAGTGAGGGTCAGAGAAAGTATGTAGAAGCTAATTGTGTGCGTGTGTGTTTATGTATGTTTGCGTGGTATCACGGATACAGGTATATAGAGATAGGTAGTTCAGTATAGAGAAATGTATATATACACATCCATCCATGCATACACACACACACACACATATGTGTATATATGTATATACATATATGTATATGTATATATATATATATATATATATATATATATATATATATATATATATATATATATATATATATATATATATATATATATATATATATATATATATGCATATATATACGCGCGCACACACATGCATACATATATGTATATATATATTTATATATATAAATGCATACACACACACACACATATATATATATATATATATATATATATATATATATATATGTGTGTGTGTGTGTGTGTGTGTGTGTGTGTGTGTAAATGTCGAACGATGAAATGAGTGCTCAGCATCACATTGGTGGATATATAATTTCGTTATTTGTGAATTGAAGCTATCATTAGTTTCATGTTCAGAAAAGTTGGAAAATATCCTAGTGTTTTACCAATTTTTCAAGCCAATAATATGGAGAAAAGCGTTCCCCTCCATTTTGGAAGACAGTCTCGCTTCGGTCACGAGATTTCTCGTAAATTTGTGTAAATAATGCAATGAATCAATGAAACAAGGGACGTTACCATTGAGTGGCATCTTCTGGATGTTTGTCTCCCTTCGATTTGTCTTGTGGTTAAATTTTTTAATTGACTCGTTTACATTATTTTGTCTTGTTTACTTTTGTCCTGGGCATGGTGTTCTTGTATTTGTATGACGAGTTCGTCATTCGGACATATTTCTTCTTTGCGTAAATTTTGTGTGATATGTGTGTTCAGGTTTAGGAAGGGGGCTATCCTGGGAGTGTTACCATCGGTATAGAGGCTCTTCTTTGAAATATTTGAGTGTAAAGTATTGCTTATGCATGCAGGAAGAGAAGGTTTCATGACTAATATTTAAGATGTTATCCGCTGTTTGTATAATGTTTAATTTTCCATTAATACAGAGTTCACATTTAGCACCCCGTCCTCTGTATATTTTGGCTTTAGCAATAATTTTCCATTCTATCAGGGTTTTGCTTATTTCCCTTGTTTCAATGTCCATATCATATTTGATAGGGATGGCGAATGTTGTTTTTTTTTTGTCTCGGAATGACGCAAGAATTGTGTATACCTTTCCTTGAAGGAGTTGCTCGTCATTCCGATATAAGCCTTTGCTATTCAGTTGAGTCCGTGATTTGTCCTTGCATACGAGTTCGTTCTCGAAAGACAGCGGTCTGGGGATCTGTCGATGCATTGTATTTCTGGGATATATATATATATATATAGATGTATATGCTAGATGTGCCGAAACAATTGTAATGACTAATAAAAATGCTCTTATCTTCCATCTTCTATCTCTCATTTACACATATATGTGTGTGTGTGTGTGTGTGTGTGTGTGTGTGTGTGTGTGTCTGTGTCTGTGTGTGTGTGTGTGTGTGTGAAAGTGTGGGGGTGTACACACACACACGCACTGCTTCTGCATGTGCTTGGAGAGCGGGAGTAAACGTGAACTATACGTGTATGCTTGTGTGTGTAACATCATATTTTTAGCACGAGAGGAATGTATGCGATCGGAATAAAGTAGGTAGCAGTCTCGAAAGAAGGTGACATATATCTTGCAATAAGTAAAAACAATATGAACTGTTAGACATAGGTAACGAAGAAATATAATTTATAAATAACTTATCAGGCATAAAAAGAAAGATAGATTGAACGATAGACAGAGAGAGAAAGAAAGAGAGAGAGAGAAACTAATAAGTATTAAAGAAATTATTCAGAAAATACTCGACATGATTGTTAGAAATGAACAATCCTCTCGTTGAATAAATTTTGGGCATTCTTGTAGTTTTGGTTACCGTTTTCCCGTTCACATCCTGTCGTGAATATTTATTCTGTAATTCATCGTCTGAATCATGTAATTGGTTTCGTTTTTTTGTTTTACTTCGTTTACATGTTCGTTTGTATCCTCCTTAGAACATAACCTTCTCCTTTGCTCTGTATAAGATTCGTATCTCTATTAAGGTAGATTTTGAGGTTAGGCACGGTGTCAAATAATTTTATTTATTTACTAACTACATGAAGCTAATAATTATAGAGGTAAGCTACACCAGAAAATTATTATTATGTTTGTGTGTGTGTATGTGTGTGTGTGTGTGTGTGTGTGTGTGTGTGTGTGTGTGTGTGTGTGTGTGTGTGTGTGTGTGTGTGTGTGTGTGCGTGCGTGCGTACGATTTACTACGAAATGAAATTCATTGAATATCGATGGTGAAATGTGAAAGATATGTACATAAAAACATTGTGTGTAAAGTTCAGCTTCATAAAGGACGAATCTAAAAATAGTCACGCATTTGAGTTGGGGAGGTTTTCGACAAATATGCACGCACATGCAGGTGCATATTTAAATGACTATGGTTCTATACAGGTATGCAGTTACACATTCAAACATACCAATATATATATATGTGTCTGTTTGCGTGTGTTCATACATATGTACATATATATATATATGTATGTGTGTGTGAATATACATATCAATACACACACACACAAATATATATATATATATATATATATATATATATATATATATATATACACTCAAACACATGTATACACATATATATACAACGGGTTGCTGTAAAGTTACTCGCTTTAAGTGTATCACGAAAGGCCTTGTTGGAGGCCCACCCTTCCGAATTCTTTCTACAGAACATAGAAAAAATGAAGGACCGCTACAACAAGAGTGTGGATCTGAAAGAGAAACATACTGGATAAAATCATAAATAACAGTTCTTTCTGTATTCTCTTTTATCGAAATCCAGGAACTTTTCAGCGCCCCATTGTTTGTGTGTTGTGTGTATATGTGTATATATATATGTGTGTGTGTTTGTGTGTGTGCGTGCGCGCGTGCGTGTGTTTGTGTGTGTGTGAAAATAGATAGATAGATAGATAGATAGATATGTGCGTGATTTTGTGTGTGTAAAGTATTCATGTATGCAGGCAGGTATGTATGTAAACGAAATCTGTAATTCCGTAATGACTAATGTGAAAATGCTTCACATTTCTGTTGCTGGCACCTAACGTAGAAGCATGAGAAGTGATGACTCAAACCTATTTTTTATCTACTTGCTGAAAAAATCTCGGTTTTTATGTCTTACTATTCTTGATGTAAAGTGGTAGAAATATCTACCATTGGCGTTACTTTGGCAGAATCATTGGACTGTAATGCATATTGCCATGTGGTGTTTACTCTTTCTTCTGTAACCTTTGATTTACTTGATTCTGGTATTTGAGACTGGCAAAGCTGGAGCATCGCTTTGGCAACTTTAGTCGAAGAAATGGACCCAAATACTTCTTTTTAAATCTGGTGCTTAAGGTAACAGTCAGGTTTGTCGAATCCCTAGGTTACGGGTAAGTAAAATATCAAATACGCGTTGTGAAGCAGTGGCTGGGACAGGCTCACACACACACACACACGCACACACACAAACTATATAGGCATATGACGTCCTCGGTTCGCTTACTGAAAAGGAGTTCCGGGCCGGATTCCAAGAATGGCAGGAAGGCTGTTGCTGGGGTATTGCTGAGCAACGTGGCTATTTCGAAGATGTTCTTAAAATTTGAGGTATATTTTATTAAACATAATTAGTCCAGGAACTCTTTGCTATAATCTCGTATATATATCTTTCAGACGAGCGCAAGCTGTAAGAA